>NW_027488763.1:0-300000 GCF_050948215.1 Halictus rubicundus | reverse complement strand
CCTATCCTCTATTCTATCCTATCCTCTATCGTATCCTATCCTCTATCCTATCCAATCCTATATCGTATCCTCTATCCTATCCTATCCTCTATCCTATCCTATCATATCCTCTATCCTATCCTATCCTCTATCCTATCCTATGCTCTATCCTATCCTATCCTCTATCCTATCCTATCCTCTATCCTATCCTATCCTCTATCCTATCCTATCCTCTATACTATCCTATCCTCTATCCTATACTATCCTCTATCCTATCCAGTCCCGTATCCTATCCTCTATCATATCCTATCCTCTTTACTATAATATCATCTATCCTATCCTATCCTATCCTCTATCCTATCCTTCTATCCTATCCTATCCTCTATCCTATCCTATCCTCTATCCTATCCTATTCTCTATCCTATCATATCCTCTATCCTATCATATCCTCTATCCTATCCTATCCTCTATCGTATCCTATCCTCTATCCTATCCAATCCTATATCGTATCCTCTATCCTATCCTATCCTCTATCCTATCCTATCATATCCTCTATCCTATCCTATCCTCTATCCTATCCTATCCTCTATACTATTGTATCTTCTACCCTACCCTATTCTCTATCCTATCCAATCCAATCCCCTATCCTATCCTCTATCCTATCCTATCCTCAATCCTATCGAATCCTCTATGCTAACCTGTCCTCTACCCTATCCTATCCTCTATTCTATCCTATCCTCTATCCTATCATATCCTCTATCCTATCCTATCCTCTATCCTATCCTATCCTCTATCCAATCCTATCCTCTATCGTATCCTATCCTCTATCCTATCCAATCCCATATCGTATCCTATATCCTATTCTATCCTCTATCCTATCCAATCCTATATCCTATTCTCTATCCTATCCTATCCTCTATGCTATCCTATCCTCTATTCTATCCTATCCTCTATCGTATCCTATCCTCTATCCTATCCAATGCTATATCGCATCCTCTATCCTATCCTATCCTCTATCCTATCCTATCCTCTATCCTATCCAGTCCTCTATCCTATCCTCTATCATATCCTATCCTCTTTACTATAATATCATCTACCCTATCCTATCCTATCCTCTATCCTTTCCTATCCGCTATCCTATCCTATCCTCTATCCTATCCTATCCTCTATCCTATCCTATCCTCTATCCTATCCTATCCTCTATCCTATCCTATCCTCTATCCTATCCTATCCTCTATCCAATCCTATCCTCTATCCTATCCTATCATATCCTCTATCCTATCCTATCCTCTATCCTATCCTATGCTCTATCCTATCCTATCCTCTATCCTATCCTATCCTCTATCCTATCCTCTTAATATCCTCTATCCTATCCTATCTTATATCCTATCCTATCCTCTATACTATTGTATCCTCTATCCTACCCTATTCTCTATCCTATCCTATCCAATCCCCTATCCTATACTCTATCCTATCCTATCCTCAATCCTATCGAATCCTCTATCCTATCCTATCCTCTATCCTATCCTATCCTCTATCCTATCCTATCCTCTATCCTATCCTATCCTCTATCCTATCCTATCCTCTATCCTATCATATCCTCTATCCTATCCTATCCTGTACCATATCCTATCCTCTATTCTATCCAATTCCCTATCCTATCCTGTATCCTATCCTATCCTCTATCCTATCCTATCCTCTATCGTATCCTATCCTCTATCCTATCCTATCCTCTATCCTATCCTATCCTCTATCCTATCCTATCCTCTATCCTATCCTATCCTCTATCATATCCTATCATCTATCCTGTCCTATCCTCCATCCTATTCTATCCTCTATCCTATCCAATCCTATATCCTATCCTCTATCCTATCCTATCCTCTATCCTATTCTATCCTCTATCCTATCCAATCCTATATCCTATTCTCTATCCTATCCTATCCTCTATCCTATCCTATCCTCTATCGTATCCTATCCTCTATCCTATCCAATCCCATATCGTATCCTCTATCCTAACATATCCTCTATCCTATCCTATCCTCTATCCTATCCTATCCTCTATCCTATCCTATCCTCTATCCTATCCTATCCTCTATCCTATCCTATCCTCTATCCTATCCTATCCTCTATCCTATCCAATGCTATATCGCATCCTCTATCCTATCCTATCCTCTATCCTATCCTATCCTCTATCCTATCCAGTCCTCTATCCTATCCTCTATCATATCCTATCCTCTTTACTATAATATCATCTATCCTATCCTATCCTATCCTCTATCCTTTCCTATCCTCTATCCTATCCTATCCTCTATCCTATCCTATCCTCTATCCTATCCTCTATCATATCCTATCCTCTTTACTATAATATCATCTATCCTATCCTATCCTATCCTCTATCCTTTCCTATCCGCTATCCTATCCTATCCTCTATCCTATCCTATCCTCTATCCTATCCTATCCTCTATCGTATCCTATCCTCTATCGTATCCTATCCTCTATCCTATCCTATCCTCTATCCAATCCTATCCTCTATCCCATCCTATCATATCCTCTATCCTATCCTATCCTCTATCCTATCCTATGCTCTATCCTATCCTATCCTCTATCCTATCCTATCCTCTATCCTATCCTATCCTCTATCCTATCCTATCCTCTATCCTATCCTTTCCTCTATCCTATCCTATCCTCTATCCTATTCTATCCTCTATCCTATCCTATCCTCTATCCTATCCTATCCTCTATCCTATCCTATCCTCTATCCTATCCTATCCTCTATCCTATCCTATCCTCTATCCTATCCTATCCTCTATCCTATCCAGTCCCGTATCCTATCCTCTATCATATCCTATCCTCTTTACTATAATATCATCTACCCTATCCTATCCTATCCTCTATACTATCCTATCCTCTATCCTATCCTATCCTCTATCTTATCCAATCCTCTATCCTATCCTATCCTCTATCCAATCCTATCCTCTATCCTATCCTATCATATCCTCTATCATATCCTATCCTCTATCCTATCCTATGCTCTATCCTATCCTATCCTCTATCCTATCCTATCCTCTACCCTATCCTATCCTCTATCCTATCCTATCCTGTATCCTATCCTATCCTCTATCCTATCCAATCCCCTATCCTCTCCTCTATCCTATCCCATACTCTATCATATCCTAACATCTATCCTATCTTATCCTCTATCCTATCATATCCTCTATCCTATCCTATCCTGTATCCTATCCTATCCTCTATTCTATCCAATCCCCTATCCTATCATATCCTCTATCCTATCCTATCCTCTATCGTATCGTATCCTCTATCCTATCCTATCCTGTATCCTATCCTATCCTCTATCCTATCCTATCCTCTTTCGTATCCTATCCTCTATCCTATCCAATCCCATATCGTATCCTATATCCTATTCTATCCTCTATCCTATCCAATCCTATATCCTATTCTCTATCCTATCCTATCCTCTATCCTATTCTATCCTCTATCCTATCCAATCCTATATCCTATCCTCTATCCTATCCTATCCTCTATCCTATTCTATCCTCTATCCTATCCAATCCTATATCCTATTCTCTATCCTATCCTATCCTCTATCCTATCCTATCCTCTATCCTATCCTATCCTCTATCCTATCCTATCCTCTATCCTATCCAATCCCATATCGTATCCTATCCTCTATCCTATCATACCCTCTATCCTATCCTATCCTGTATCCTATCCTATCCTCTATCCTATCATATCCTCTATCCTATCCTCTATCCTATCCTATCCTCTATCCTATCCTATCCTATATCCTATCCTATCCTTTATCCTATCCAATCCCCTATCCTCTCCTCTATCCTATCCTATACTCTATCCTATTCTACACTCTATCCTATCCTTTCCGCTATCCTATCCTATCCTCTATCCTATCCTATCCTGTATCGTATCCTATCCTCTATCCTATCCACTCCTACATCGTATCCTCTAGCCTATCCTATCCTCTATCCTATCCAATCCTCTATCCTATCCTATCCTCTATTTAATCCTATCCTCTATCCTATCCTATCATATCCTCTATCCTATCCTATCCTCTATCCTATCCTATGCTCTATCCTATGCTATCCTCTATCCTATCCTATCCTCTATCCTATCCTATCCTCTATCCTATCCTATCCTCTATCCTATCCTATCCTCTATCCTATCCAGTCCCGTATCCTATCCTCTATCATATCCTATCCTCTTTACTATAATATCATCTATCCTATCCTATCCTATCCTCTATCCTATCCTTCTATCCTATCCTATCCTCTATCCTATCCTATCCTCTATCCTATCCTATTCTCTATCCTATCATATCCTCTATCCTATCATATCCTCTATCCTATCCTATCCTCTATCGTATCCTATCCTCTATCCTATCCAATCCCATATCGTATCCTCTATCCTATCATATCCTCTATCCTATCCTATCCTCTATAATATCCTATCCTCTATTCTATCCTATCCTCTATCGTATCCTATCCTCTATCCTATCCAATCCTATATCGTATCCTCTATCCTATCCTATCCTCTATCCTATCCTATCATATCCTCTATCCTATCCTATCCTGTATCCTATCCTATCCTCTATCCTATCCAATCCCCTATCCTCTCCTCTATCCTATCCTATACTCTATCATATCCTAACATCTATCCTATCTTATCCTCTATCCTATCATATCCTCTATCCTATCCTATCCTGTATCCTATCCTATCCTCTATTCTATCCAATCCCCTATCCTATCATATCCTCTATCCTATCCTATCCTCTATCGTATCGTATCCTCTATCCTATCCTATCCTGTATCCTATCCTATCCTCTATCCTATCCTATCGTCTATCGTATCCTATCCTCTATCCTATCCAATCCCATATCGTATCCTATATCCTATTCTATCCTCTATCCTATCCAATCCTATATCCTATTCTCTATCCTATCCTATCCTCTATCCTATTCTATCCTCTATCCTATCCAATCCTATATCCTATCCTCTATCCTATCCTATCCTCTATCCTATTCTATCCTCTATCCTATCCAATCCTATATCCTATTCTCTATCCTATCCTATCCTCTATCCTATCCTATCCTCTATCCTATCCTATCCTCTATCCTATCCTATCCTCTATCCTATCCAATCCCATATCGTATCCTATCCTCTATCCTATCATACCCTCTATCCTATCCTATCCTGTATCCTATCCTATCCTCTATCCTATCATATCCTCTATCCTATCCTCTATCCTATCCTATCCTCTATCCTATCCTATCCTATATCCTATCCTATCCTTTATCCTATCCAATCCCCTATCCTCTCCTCTATCCTATCCTATACTCTATCCTATTCTACACTCTATCCTATCCTTTCCGCTATCCTATCCTATCCTCTATCCTATCCTATCCTGTATCGTATCCTATCCTCTATCCTATCCACTCCTACATCGTATCCTCTAGCCTATCCTATCCTCTATCCTATCCAATCCTCTATCCTATCCTATCCTCTATTTAATCCTATCCTCTATCCTATCCTATCATATCCTCTATCCTATCCTATCCTCTATCCTATCCTATGCTCTATCCTATGCTATCCTCTATCCTATCCTATCCTCTATCCTATCCTATCCTCTATCCTATCCTATCCTCTATCCTATCCTCTATCCTATCCAATCCTATATCGTATCCTCTATCCTATCCTATCCTCTATCCTATCCTATCATATCCTCTATCCTATCCTATCCTCTATCCTATCCTATGCTCTATCCTATCCTATCCTCTATCCTAGCCTATCCTCTATCCTATCCTATCCTCTATCCTATCCTATCCTCTATCCTATCCTATCCTCTATCCTATCCTATCCTCTATCCTATCCAGTCCCGTATCCTATCCTCTATCATATCCTATCCTCTTTACTATAATATCATCTATCCTATCCTATCCTCTATCCTATCCTTCTATCCTATCCTATCCTCTATCCTATCCTATCCTCTATCCTATCCTATTCTCTATCCTATCATATCCTCTATCCTATCATATCCTCTATCCTATCCTATCCTCTATCGTATCCTATCCTCTATCCTATCCAATCCCATATCGTATCCTCTATCCTATCATATCCTCTATCCTATCCTATCCTCTATCCTATCCTATCCTCTATACTATTGTATCTTCTACCCTACCCTATTCTCTATCCTATCCAATCCAATCCCCTATCCTATCCTCTATCCTATCCTATCCTCAATCCTATCGAATCCTCTATCCTATCCTATCCTCTATGCTAACCTGTCCTCTACCCTATCCTATCCTCTATTCTATCCTATCCTCTATCCTATCATATCCTCTATCCTATCCTATCCTCTATCCTATCCTATCCTCTATCCTATCCTATCCCCTACCCTATCCTATCCTCTATCCTATCCTATCCTGTATCCTATCCTATCCTCTATCCTATCCAATCCCCTATCCTCTCCTCTATCCTATCCTATACTCTATCATATCCTAACATCTATCCTATCTTATCCTCTATCCTATCATATCCTCTATCCTATCCTATCCTGTATCCTATCCTATCCTCTATTCTATCCAATCCCCTATCCTATCATATCCTCTATCCTATCCTATCCTCTATCGTATCGTATCCTCTATCCTATCCTATCCTGTATCCTATCCTATCCTCTATCCTATCCTATCCTCTATCCTATCCTATCCTCTATCGTATCCTATCCTCTATCCTATCCAATCCCATATCGTATCCTATATCCTATTCTATCCTCTATCCTATCCAATCCTATATCCTATTCTCTATCCTATCCTATCCTCTATCCTATTCTATCCTCTATCCTATCCAATCCTATATCCTATCCTCTATCCTATCCTATCCTCTATCCTATTCTATCCTCTATCCTATCCAATCCTATATCCTATTCTCTATCCTATCCTATCCTCTATCCTTTCCTATCCTCTATCCTATCCTATCCTCTATCCTATCCTATCCTCTATCCTATCCTATCCTCTATCCTATCCAATCCCATATCGTATCCTATCCTCTATCCTATCATACCCTCTATCCTATCCTATCCTGTATCCTATCCTATCCTCTATCCTATCATATCCTCTATCCTATCCTCTATCCTATCCTATCCTCTATCCTATCCTATCCTGTATCCTATCCTATCCTCTATCCTATCATATCCTCTATCCTATCCTCTATCCTATCCTATCCTCTATCCTATCCTATCCTATATCCTATCCTATCCTCTATCCTATCCAATCCCCTATCCTCTCCTCTATCCTATCCTATACTCTATCCTATTCTACACTCTATCCTATCCTTTCCGCTATCCTATCCTATCCTCTATCCTATCCTATCCTGTATCGTATCCTATCCTCTATCCTATCCACTCCTACATCGTATCCTCTAGCCTATCCTATCCTCTATCCTATCCTATCCTCTATCCTATCCTATCCTCTATCCTATCCTATCCTCTATCCTACCCTATCCTCTATCCTATCCTATCCTCTATCCTATCCTATCCTCTATCCTATCCTATCCTCTATCCTATCCTTTCCTCTATCCTATCCTATCCTCTATCCTATTCTATCCTCTATCCTATCCTATCCTCTATCCTATCCTATCCTCTATCCTATCCTATCCTCTATCCTATCCTATCCTCTATCCTATCCTATCCTCTATCCTATCCTATCCTCTATCCTATCCAGTCCCGTATCCTATCCTCTATCATATCCTATCCTCTTTACTATAATATCATCTACCCTATCCTATCCTATCCTCTATACTATCCTATCCTCTATCCTATCCTATGCTCTATCTTATCCAATCCTCTATCCTATCCTATCCTCTATCCAATCCTATCCTCTATCCTATCCTATCATATCCTCTATCATATCCTATCCTCTATCCTATCCTATGCTCTATCCTATCCTATCCTCTATCCTATCCTATCCTCTACCCTATCCTATCCTCTATCCTATCCTATCCTGTATCCTATCCTATCCTCTATCCTATCCAATCCCCTATCCTCTCCTCTATCCTATCCTATACTCTATCATATCCTAACATCTATCCTATCTTATCCTCTATCCTATCATATCCTCTATCCTATCCTATCCTGTATCCTATCCTATCCTCTATTCTATCCAATCCCCTATCCTATCATATCCTCTATCCTATCCTATCCTCTATCGTATCGTATCCTCTATCCTATCCTATCCTGTATCCTATCCTATCCTCTATCCTATCCAATCCCATATCCTATTCTCTATCCTATCCTATCCTCTATCCTATCCTATCCTCTATCGTATCCTATCCTCTATCCTATCCAATCCCATATCGTATCCTATATCCTATTCTATCCTCTATCCTATCCAATCCTATATCCTATTCTCTATCCTATCCTATAATCTATCCTATCCTATCCTCTATCCTATCCTATCCTCTATCCTATCCTATCCTCTATCCTATCCTATCCTATATCCTATCCTATCCTCTATCCTATCCAATCCCCTATCCTCTCCTCTATCCTATCCTATACTCTATCCTATTCTACACTCTATCCTATCCTTTCCGCTATCCTATCCTATCCTCTATCCTATCCTATCCTCTATCGTATCCTATCCTCTATCATATCCACTCCTACATCGTATCCTCTAGCCTATCCTATCCTCTATCCTATCCTATCCTCTATCCTATCCTATCCTCTATCCTATCCTATCCTCTATCCTACCCTATCCTCTATAATATCCTATCCTCTATCCTATCCTATCCTCTATCCTATCCTATCCTCTATCCTATCCTTTCCTCTATCCTATCCTATCCTCCTTCCTATTCTATCCTCTATCCTATCCTATCCTCTATCCTATCCTATCCTCTATCCTATCCTATCCTCTATCCTATACTATCCTCTATCCTATCCTATCCTCTATCCTATCCTATCCTCTATCCTATCCTATCCTCTATCCTATACTATCCTCTATCCTATCCTATCCTCTATCCTATCCAGTCCCGTATCCTATCCTCTATCATATCCTATCCTCTTTACTATAATATCATCTACCCTATCCTATCCTATCCTCTATACTATCCTATCCTCTATCCTATCCTATCCTCTATCCTATCCAATCCTCTATCCTATCCTATCCTCTATCCAATCCTATCCTCTATCCTATCCTATCATATCCTCTATCCTATCCTATCCTCTATCCTATCCTATGCTCTATCCTATCCTATCCTCTATCCTATCCTATCCTCTATCCTATCCTATCCTCTATCCTATCCTATCCTGTATCCTATCCTATCCTCTATCCTATCCAATCCCCTATCCTCTCCTCTGTCCTATCCTATACTCTATCATATCCTAACATCTATCCTATCTTATCCTCTATCCTATCATATCCTCTATCCTATCCTATCCTGTATCCTATCCTATCCTCTATTCTATCCAATCCCCTATCCTATCATATCCTCTATCCTATCCTATCCTCTATAGTATCGTATCCTCTATCCTATCCTATCCTGTATCCTATCCTATCCTCTATCCTATCCAATCCTATATCCTATTCTCTATCCTATCCTATCCTCTATCCTATCCTATCCTCTATACTATCCTATCCTCTATCCTATCCTATCCTCTATCCTATCCAGTCCCGTATCCTATCCTCTATCATATCCTATCCTCTTTACTATAATATCATCTATCCTATCCTATCCTATCCTCTATCCTATCCTTCTATCCTATCCTATCCTCTATCCTATCCTATCCTCTATCCTATCCTATTCTCTATCCTATCATATCCTCTATCCTATCATATCCTCTATCCTATCCTATCCTCTATCGTATCCTATCCTCTATCCTATCCAATCCCATATCGTATCCTCTATCCTATCATATCTTCTATCCTATCCTATCCTCTATCCTATCCTATCCTCTATACTATTGTATCTTCTACCCTACCCTATTCTCTATCCTATCCAATCCAATCCCCTATCCTATCCTCTATCCTATCCTATCCTCAATCCTATCGAATCCTCTATGCTAACCTGTCCTCTACCCTATCCTATCCTCTATTCTATCCTATCCTCTATCCTATCATATCCTCTATCCTATCCTATCCTCTATCCTATCCTATCCTCTATCCAATCCTATCCTCTATCGTATCCTATCCTCTATCCTATCCAATCCCATATCGTATCCTATATCCTATTCTATCCTCTATCCTATCCAATCCTATATCCTATTCTCTATCCTATCCTATCCTCTATGCTATCCTATCCTCTATTCTATCCTATCCTCTATCGTATCCTATCCTCTATCCTATCCAATGCTATATCACATCCTCTATCCTATCCTATCCTCTATCCTATCCTATCCTCTATCCTATCCAGTCCTCTATCCTATCCTCTATCATATCCTATCCTCTTTACTATAATATCATCTACCCTATCCTATCCTATCCTCTATCCTTTCCTATCCGCTATCCTATCCTATCCTCTATCCTATCCTATCCTCTATCCTATCCTATCCTCTATCCTATCCTATCCTCTATCCTATCCTATCCTCTATCCTATCCTATCCTCTATCCTACCCTATCCTCTATAATATCCTATCCTCTATCCTATCCTATCCTCTATCCTATCCTATCCTCTATCCTATCCTTTCCTCTATCCTATCCTATCCTCCTTCCTATTCTATCCTCTATCCTATCCTATCTTATATCCTATCCTATCCTCTATCCTATCCTATCCTCTATACTATTGTATCTTCTACCCTACCCTATTCTCTATCCTATCCAATCCAATCCCCTATCCTATCCTCTATCCTATCCTATCCTCAATCCTATCGAATCCTCTATGCTAACCTGTCCTCTACCCTATCCTATCCTCTATTCTATCCTATCCTCTATCCTATCATATCCTCTATCCTATCCTATCCTCTATCCTATCCTATCCTCTATCCAATCCTATCCTCTATCGTATCCTATCCTCTATCCTATCCAATCCCATATCGTATCCTATATCCTATTCTATCCTCTATCCTATCCAATCCTATATCCTATTCTCTATCCTATCCTATCCTCTATGCTATCCTATCCTCTATTCTATCCTATCCTCTATCGTATCCTATCCTCTATCCTATCCAATGCTATATCACATCCTCTATCCTATCCTATCCTCTATCCTATCCTATCCTCTATCCTATCCAGTCCTCTATCCTATCCTCTATCATATCCTATCCTCTTTACTATAATATCATCTACCCTATCCTATCCTATCCTCTATCCTTTCCTATCCGCTATCCTATCCTATCCTCTATCCTATCCTATCCTCTATCCTATCCTATCCTCTATCCTATCCTATCCTCTATCCTATCCTATCCTCTATCCTATCCTATCCTCTATCCTATCCTATCCTCTATCCTACCCTATCCTCTATAATATCCTATCCTCTATCCTATCCTATCCTCTATCCTATCCTATCCTCTATCCTATCCTTTCCTCTATCCTATCCTATCCTCCTTCCTATTCTATCCTCTATCCTATCCTATCTTATATCCTATCCTATCCTCTATACTATTGTATCCTCTATCCTACCCTATTCTCTATCCTATCCTATCCAATCCCCTATCCTATACTCTATCCTATCCTATCCTCAATCCTATCGAATCCTCTATCCTATCCTATCCTCTATCCTATCCTATCCTCTATCCTATCCTATCCTCTATCCTATCCTATCCTCTATCCTATCCTATCCTCTATCCAATCATATCCTCTATCCTATCCTATCCTGTACCATATCCTATCCTCTATTCTATCCAATTCCCTATCCTATCCTGTATCCTATCCTATCCTCTATCCTATCCTATCCTCTATCGTATCCTATCCTCTATCCTATCCTATCCTCTATCCTATCCTATCCTCTATCCTATCCTATCCTCTATCCTATCCAATGCTATATCGCATCCTCTATCCTATCCTATCCTCTATCCTATCCTATCCTCTATCCTATCCAGTCCTCTATCCTATCCTCTATCATATCCTATCCTCTATCCTATTCTACACTCTATCCTATCCTTTCCGCTATCCTATCCTATCCTATCCTGTATCGTATCCTATCCTCTATCCTATCCACTCCTACATCGTATCCTCTAGCCTATCCTATCCTCTATCCTATCCAATCCTCTATCCTATCCTATCCTCTATTTAATCCTATCCTCTATCCTATCCTATCATATCCTCTATCCTATCCTATCCTCTATCCTATCCTATGCTCTATCCTATGCTATCCTCTATCCTATCCTATCTTCTATCCTATCCTATCCTCTATCCTATCCTATCCTCTATCCTATCCTATCCTCTATCCTATCCAGTCCCGTATCCTATCCTCTATCATATCCTATCCTCTTTACTATAATATCATCTATCCTATCCTATCCTATCCTCTATCCTATCCTTCTATCCTATCCTATCCTCTATCCTATCCTATCCTCTATCCTATCCTATTCTCTATCCTATCATATCCTCTATCCTATCATATCCTCTATCCTATCCTATCCTCTATCGTATCCTATCCTCTATCCTATCCAATCCCATATCGTATCCTCTATCCTATCATATCCTCTATCCTATCCTATCCTCTATAATATCCTATCCTCTATTCTATCCTATCCTCTATCGTATCGTATCCTCTATCCTATCCTATCCTCTATCCTATCCTATCATATCCTCTATCCTATCCTATCCTCTATCCTATCCTATGCTCTATCCTATCCTATCCTCTATCCTATCCTATCCTCTATCCTATCCTATCCTCTATCCTATCCTATCCTCTATCCTATCCTATCCTCTATCCTATCCAGTCCCGTATCCTATCCTCTATCATATCCTATCCTCTTTACTATAATATCATCTATCCTATCCTATCCTATCGTCTATCCTATCCTTCTATCCTATCCTATCCTCTATCCTATCCTATCCTCTATCCTATCCTATTCTCTATCCTATCATATCCTCTATCCTATCATATCCTCTATCCTATCCTATCCTCTATCGTATCCTATCCTCTATCCTATCCAATCCCATATCGTATCCTCTATCCTATCATATCCTCTATCCTATCCTATCCTCTATCCTATCCTATCCTCTATACTATTGTATCTTCTACCCTACCCTATTCTCTATCCTATCCAATCCAATCCCCTATCCTATCCTCTATCCTATCCTATCCTCAATCCTATCGAATCCTCTATCCTATCCTATCCTCTATGCTAACCTGTCCTCTACCCTATCCTATCCTCTATTCTATCCTATCCTCTATCCTATCATATCCTCTATCCTATCCTATCCTCTATCCTATCCTATCCTCTATCCAATCCTATCCTCTATCGTATCCTATCCTCTATCCTATCCAATCCCATATCGTATCCTATATCCTATTCTATCCTCTATCCTATCCAATCCTATATCCTATTCTCTATCCTATCCTATCCTCTATCCTATCCTATCTTCTATCGTATCCTATCCTCTATCCTATCCAATCCCATATCGTATCCTCTATCCTATCATATCCTCTATCCTATCCTATCCTCTATGCTATCCTATCCTCTATTCTATCCTATCCTCTATCGTATCCTATCCTCTATCCTATCCAATGCTATATCGCATCCTCTATCCTATCCTATCCTCTATCCTATCCTATCCTCTATCCTATCCAGTCCTCTATCCTATCCTCTATCATATCCTATCCTCTTTACTATAATATCATCTATCCTATCCTATCCTATCCTCTATCCTTTCCTATCCGCTATCCTATCCTATCCTCTATCCTATCCTATCCTCTATCCTATCCTATCCTCTATCCTATCCTATCCTCTATCCTATCCTATCCTCTATCCAATCCTATCCTCTATCCTATCCTATCATATCCTCTATCCTATCCTATCCTCTATCCTATCCTATGCTCTATCCTATCCTATCCTCTATCCTATCCTATCCTCTATCCTATCCTATCATATCCTCTATCCTATCCTATCCTATATCCTATCCTATCCTCTATACTATTGTATCCTCTATCCTACCCTATTCTCTATCCTATCCTATCCAATCCCCTATCCTATACTCTATCCTATCCTATCCTCAATCCTATCGAATCCTCTATCCTATCCTATCCTCTATCCTATCCTATCCTCTATCCTATCCTATCCTCTATCCTATCCTATCCTCTATCCTATCATATCCTCTATCCTATCCTATCCTGTACCCTATCCTATCCTCTATTCTATCCAATTCCCTATCCTATCCTGTATCCTATCCTATCCTCTATCCTATCCTATCCTCTATCGTATCCTATCCTCTATCCTATCCTATCCTCTATCCTATCCTATCCTCTATCCTATCCTATCCTCTATCCTATCCTATCCTCTATCATATCCTATCCTCTATCCTATCCTATCCTCTATCCTATTCTATCCTCTATCCTATCCAATCCTATATCCTATCCTCTATCCTATCCTATCCTCTATCCTATTCTATCCTCTATCCTATCCAATCCTATATCCTATTCTCTATCCTATCCTATCCTCTATCCTATCCTATCCTCTATCGTATCCTATCCTCTATCCTATCCAATCCCACATCGTATCCTCTATCCTAACATATCCTCTATCCTATCCTATCCTCTATCCTATCCTATCCTCTATCCTATCCTATCCTCTATCCTATCCTATCCTCTATCCTATCCTATCCTCTATCCTATCCTATCCTCTATCCTATCCAGTCCTCTATCCTATCCTCTATCATATCCTATCCTCTTTACTATAATATCATCTATCCTATCCTATCCTATCCTCTATCCTTTCCTATCCTCTATCCTATCCTATCCTCTATCCTATCCTATCCTCTATCCTATCCTCTATCATATCCTATCCTCTTTACTATAATATCATCTATCCTATCCTATCCTATCCTCTATCCTTTCCTATCCGCTATCCTATCCTATCCTCTATCCTATCCTATCCTCTATCCTATCCTATCCTCTATCCTATCCTATCCTCTATCCTATCCTATCCTCTATCCTATCCTATCCTCTATCCAATCCTATCCTCTATCCCATCCTATCATATCCTCTATCCTATCCTATCCTCTATCCTATCCTATGCTCTATCCTATCCTATCCTCTATCCTATCCTATCCTCTATTCTATCCTATCATATCCTCTATCCTATCCTATCCTATATCCTATCCTATCCTCTATACTATTGTATCGTCTATCCTACCCTATTCTCTATCCTATCCTATCCAATCCCCTATCCTATCCTCTATTCTATCCTATCATATCCTCTATCCTATCCTATCCTATATCCTATCCTATCCTCTATACTATTGTATCGTCTATCCTACCCTATTCTCTATCCTATCCTATCCAATCCCCTATCCTATCCTCTATCCTATCCTATCCTCAATCCTATCGAATCCTCTATCCTATCCTATCCTCTATCCTATCCTATCCTCTATCCTATCCTATCCTCTATCCTATCATATCCTCTATCCTATCCTATCCTGTACCCTATCCTATCCTCTATTCTATCCAATTCCCTATCCTATCCTGTATCCTGTCCTATCCTCTATCCTATCCTATCCTCTATCGTATCCTATCCTCTATCCTATCCTATCCTCTATCCTATCCTATCCTCTATCCTATCCTATCCTCTATCCTATCCTATCCTCTATCATATCCTATCCTCTATCCTATCCTATCCTCTATCCTATCCTATCCTCTATCCTATTCTATCCTCTATCCTATCCAATCCTATATCCTATCCTCTATCCTATCCTATCCTCTATCCTATTCTATCCTCTATCCTATCCAATCATATATCCTATTCTCTATCCTATCCTATCCTCTATCCTATCCTATCCTCTATCGTATCCTATCCTCTATCCTATCCAATCCCACATCGTATCCTCTATCCTAACATATCCTCTATCCTATCCTATCCTCTATCCTATCCTATCCTCTATCCTATCCTATCCTCTATCCTATCCTATCCTCTATCCTATCCTATCCTCTATCCTATCCTATCCTCTATCCTATCCTATCCTCTATCCTATCCAATGCTATATCGCATCCTCTATCCTATCCTATCCTCTATCCTATCCTATCCTCTATCCTATCCAGTCCTCTATCCTATCCTCTATCATATCCTATCCTCTTTACTATAATATCATCTATCCTATCCTATCCTATCCTCTATCCTTTCCTATCCTCTATCCTATCCTATCCTCTATCCTATCCTATCCTCTATCCTATCCTCTATCATATCCTATCCTCTTTACTATAATATCATCTATCCTATCCTATCCTATCCTCTATCCTTTCCTATCCGCTATCCTATCCTATCCTCTATCCTATCCTATCCTCTATCCTATCCTATCCTCTATCCTATCCTATCCTCTATCCTATCCTATCCTCTATCCTATCCTATCCTCTATCCAATCCTATCCTCTATCCCATCCTATAATATCCTCTATCCTATCCTATCCTCTATCCTATCCTATGCTCTATCCTATCCTATCCTCTATCCTATCCTATCCTCTATTCTATCCTATCATATCCTCTATCCTATCCTATCCTATATCCTATCCTATCCTCTATACTATTGTATCGTCTATCCTACCCTATTCTCTATCCTATCCTATCCAATCCCCTATCCTATCCTCTATTCTATCCTATCATATCCTCTATCCTATCCTATCCTATATCCTATCCTATACTCTATACTATTGTATCGTCTATCCTACCCTATTCTCTATCCTATCCTATCCAATCCCCTATCCTATCCTCTATCCTATCCTATCCTCAATCCTATCGAATCCTCTATCCTATCCTATCCTCTATCCTATCCTATCCTCTATCCTATCCTATCCTCTATCCTATCCTATCCTCTATCCTATCATATCCTCTATCCTATCCTATCCTGTACCCTATCCTATCCTCTATTCTATCCAATTCCCTATCCTATCCTGTATCCTGTCCTATCCTCTATCCTATCCTATCCTCTATCGTATCCTATCCTCTATCCTATCCTATCCTCTATCCTATCCTATCCTCTATCCTATCCTATCCTCTATCCTATCCTATCCTCTATCCTATCCTATCCTCTATCCTATCCAATGCTATATCGCATCCTCTATCCTATCCTATCCTCTATCCTATCCTATCCTCTATCCTATCCA
Organism: Halictus rubicundus; assembly: GCF_050948215.1. Classification (NCBI taxonomy): domain Eukaryota; kingdom Metazoa; phylum Arthropoda; class Insecta; order Hymenoptera; family Halictidae; genus Halictus; species Halictus rubicundus. The sequence goes on along the minus strand of NW_027488763.1, from coordinate 282,746 downwards.
GTCCTCTATCCTATCCTCTATCATATCCTATCCTCTTTACTATAATATCATCTATCCTATCCTATCCTATCCTCTATCCTTTCCTATCCTCTATCCTATCCTATCCTCTATCCTATCCTATCCTCTATCCTATCCTATCCTCTATCCTATCCAATCCCATATCGTATCCTATCCTCCATCCTATCATACCCTCTATCCTATCCTATCCTGTATCCTATCCTATCCTCTATCCTATCATATCCTCTATCCTATCCTCTATCCTATCCTATCCTCTATCCTATCCTATCCTATATCCTATCCTATCCTCTATCCTATCCAATCCCCTATCCTCTCCTCTATCCTATCCTATACTCTATCCTATTCTACACTCTATCCTATCCTTTCCGCTATCCTATCCTATCCTCTATCCTATCCTATCCTGTATCGTATCCTATCCTCTATCCTATCCACTCCTACATCGTATCCTCTAGCCTATCCTATCCTCTATCCTATCCTATCCTCTATCCTATCCTATCCTCTATCCTATCCTATCCTCTATCCTACCCTATCCTCTATCCTATCCTATCCTCTATCCTATCCTATCCTCTATCCTATCCTATCCTCTATCCTATCCTTTCCTCTATCCTATCCTATCCTCTATCCTATTCTATCCTCTATCCTATCCTATCCTCTATCCTATCCTATCCTCTATCCTATCCTATCCTCTATCCTATCCTATCCTCTATCCTATCCTATCCTCTATCCTATCCAGTCCCGTATCCTATCCTCTATCATATCCTATCCTCTTTACTATAATATCATCTACCCTATCCTATCCTATCCTCTATACTATCCTATCCTCTATCCTATCCTATCCTCTATCTTATCCAATCCTCTATCCTATCCTATCCTCTATCAAATCCTATCCTCTATCCTATCCTATCATATCCTCTATCATATCCTATCCTCTATCCTATCCTATGCTCTATCCTATCCTATCCTCTATCCTATCCTATCCTCTACCCTATCCTATCCTCTATCCTATCCTATCCTGTATCCTATCCTATCCTCTATCCTATCCAATCCCCTATCCTCTCCTCTATCCTATCCTATACTCTATCATATCCTAACATCTATCCTATCTTATCCTCTATCCTATCATATCCTCTATCCTATCCTATCCTGTATCCTATCCTATCCTCTATTCTATCCAATCCCCTATCCTATCATATCCTCTATCCTATCCTATCCTCTATCGTATCGTATCCTCTATCCTATCCTATCCTCTATCCTATCCAATGCTATATCGCATCCTCTATCCTATCCTATCCTCTATCCTATCCTATCCTCTATCCTATCCAGTCCTCTATCCTATCCTCTATCATATCCTATCCTCTTTACTATAATATCATCTATCCTATCCTATCCTATCCTCTATCCTTTCCTATCCTCTATCCTATCCTATCCTCTATCCTATCCTATCCTCTATCCTATCCTCTATCATATCCTATCCTCTTTACTATAATATCATCTATCCTATCCTATCCTATCCTCTATCCTTTCCTATCCGCTATCCTATCCTATCCTCTATCCTATCCTATCCTCTATCCTATCCTATCCTCTATCCTATCCTATCCTCTATCCTATCCTATCCTCTATCCTATCCTATCCTCTATCCAATCCTATCCTCTATCCCATCCTATAATATCCTCTATCCTATCCTATCCTCTATCCTATCCTATGCTCTATCCTATCCTATCCTCTATCCTATCCTATCCTCTATTCTATCCTATCATATCCTCTATCCTATCCTATCCTATATCCTATCCTATCCTCTATACTATTGTATCGTCTATCCTACCCTATTCTCTATCCTATCCTATCCAATCCCCTATCCTATCCTCTATTCTATCCTATCATATCCTCTATCCTATCCTATCCTATATCCTATCCTATACTCTATACTATTGTATCGTCTATCCTACCCTATTCTCTATCCTATCCTATCCAATCCCCTATCCTATCCTCTATCCTATCCTATCCTCAATCCTATCGAATCCTCTATCCTATCCTATCCTCTATCCTATCCTATCCTCTATCCTATCCTATCCTCTATCCTATCCTATCCTCTATCCTATCATATCCTCTATCCTATCCTATCCTGTACCCTATCCTATCCTCTATTCTATCCAATTCCCTATCCTATCCTGTATCCTGTCCTATCCTCTATCCTATCCTATCCTCTATCGTATCCTATCCTCTATCCTATCCTATCCTCTATCCTATCCTATCCTCTATCCTATCCTATCCTCTATCCTATCCTATCCTCTATCCTATCCTATCCTCTATCCTATCCAATGCTATATCGCATCCTCTATCCTATCCTATCCTCTATCCTATCCTATCCTCTATCCTATCCAGTCCTCTATCCTATCCTCTATCATATCCTATCCTCTTTACTATAATATCATCTATCCTATCCTATCCTATCCTCTATCCTTTCCTATCCTCTATCCTATCCTATCCTCTATCCTATCCTATCCTCTATCCTATCCTATCCTCTATCCTATCCAATCCCATATCGTATCCTATCCTCCATCCTATCATACCCTCTATCCTATCCTATCCTGTATCCTATCCTATCCTCTATCCTATCATATCCTCTATCCTATCCTCTATCCTATCCTATCCTCTATCCTATCCTATCCTATATCCTATCCTATCCTCTATCCTATCCAATCCCCTATCCTCTCCTCTATCCTATCCTATACTCTATCCTATTCTACACTCTATCCTATCCTTTCCGCTATCCTATCCTATCCTCTATCCTATCCTATCCTGTATCGTATCCTATCCTCTATCCTATCCACTCCTACATCGTATCCTCTAGCCTATCCTATCCTCTATCCTATCCTATCCTCTATCCTATCCTATCCTCTATCCTATCCTATCCTCTATCCTACCCTATCCTCTATCCTATCCTATCCTCTATCCTATCCTATCCTCTATCCTATCCTATCCTCTATCCTATCCTTTCCTCTATCCTATCCTATCCTCTATCCTATTCTATCCTCTATCCTATCCTATCCTCTATCCTATCCTATCCTCTATCCTATCCTATCCTCTATCCTATCCTATCCTCTATCCTATCCTATCCTCTATCCTATCCAGTCCCGTATCCTATCCTCTATCATATCCTATCCTCTTTACTATAATATCATCTACCCTATCCTATCCTATCCTCTATACTATCCTATCCTCTATCCTATCCTATCCTCTATCTTATCCAATCCTCTATCCTATCCTATCCTCTATCCAATCCTATCCTCTATCCTATCCTATCATATCCTCTATCATATCCTATCCTCTATCCTATCCTATGCTCTATCCTATCCTATCCTCTATCCTATCCTATCCTCTACCCTATCCTATCCTCTATCCTATCCTATCCTGTATCCTATCCTATCCTCTATCCTATCCAATCCCCTATCCTCTCCTCTATCCTATCCTATACTCTATCATATCCTAACATCTATCCTATCTTATCCTCTATCCTATCATATCCTCTATCCTATCCTATCCTGTATCCTATCCTATCCTCTATTCTATCCAATCCCCTATCCTATCATATCCTCTATCCTATCCTATCCTCTATCGTATCGTATCCTCTATCCTATCCTATCCTGTATCCTATCCTATCCTCTATCCTATCCAATCCCATATCCTATTCTCTATCCTATCCTATCCTCTATCCTATCCTATCCTCTATCGTATCCTATCCTCTATCCTATCCAATCCCATATCGTATCCTATATCCTATTCTATCCTCTATCCTATCCAATCCTATATCCTATTCTCTATCCTATCCTATCCTCTATCCTATTCTATCCTCTATCCTATCCAATCCTATATCCTATCCTCTATCCTATCCTATCCTCTATCCTATTCTATCCTCTATCCTATCCAATCCTATATCCTATTCTCTATCCTATCCTATCCTCTATCCTATCCTATCCTCTATCGTATCCTATCCTCTATCCTATCCAATCCCATATCGTATCCTCTATCCTAACATATCCTCTATCCTATCCTATCCTCTATCCTATCCTATCCTCTATCCTATCCTATCCTCTATCCTATCCAATGCTATATCGCATCCTCTATCCTATCCTATCCTATCCTCTATCCTATCCAGTCCTCTATCCTATCCTCTATCATATCCTATCCTCTTTACTATAATATCATCTATCCTATCCTATCCTATCCTCTATCCTTTCCTATCCTCTATCCTATCCTATCCTCTATCCTATCCTATCCTCTATCCTATCCTATCCTCTATCCTATCCAGTCCCGTATCCTATCCTCTATCATATCCTATCCTCTTTACTATAATATCATCTACCCTATCCTATCCTATCCTCTATACTATCCTATCCTCTATCCTATCCTATCCTCTATCTTATCCAATCCTCTATCCTATCCTATCCTCTATCCAATCCTATCCTCTATCCTATCCTATCATATCCTCTATCATATCCTATCCTCTATCCTATCCTATGCTCTATCCTATCCTATCCTCTATCCTATCCTATCCTCTACCCTATCCTATCCTCTATCCTATCCTATCCTGTATCCTATCCTATCCTCTATCCTATCCAATCCCCTATCCTCTCCTCTATCCTATCCTATACTCTATCATATCCTAACATCTATCCTATCTTATCCTCTATCCTATCATATCCTCTATCCTATCCTATCCTGTATCCTATCCTATCCTCTATTCTATCCAATCCCCTATCCTATCATATCCTCTATCCTATCCTATCCTCTATCGTATCGTATCCTCTATCCTATCCTATCCTGTATCCTATCCTATCCTCTATCCTATCCAATCCCATATCCTATTCTCTATCCTATCCTATCCTCTATCCTATCCTATCCTCTATCGTATCCTATCCTCTATCCTATCCAATCCCATATCGTATCCTATATCCTATTCTATCCTCTATCCTATCCAATCCTATATCCTATTCTCTATCCTATCCTATCCTCTATCCTATCCTATCCTCTATCCTATCCTATCCTCTATCCTATCCTATCCTATATCCTATCCTATCCTCTATCCTATCCAATCCCCTATCCTCTCCTCTATCCTATCCTATACTCTATCCTATTCTACACTCTATCCTATCCTTTCCGCTATCCTATCCTATCCTCTATCCTATCCTATCCTCTATCGTATCCTATCCTCTATCATATCCACTCCTACATCGTATCCTCTAGCCTATCCTATCCTCTATCCTATCCTATCCTCTATCCTATCCTATCCTCTATCCTATCCTATCCTCTATCCTACCCTATCCTCTATCCTATCCTATCCTCTATCCTATCCTATCCTCTATCCTATCCTATCCTCTATCCTATCCTTTCCTCTATCCTATCCTATCCTCTATCCTATTCTATCCTCTATCCTATCCTATCATCTATCCTATCCTATCCTCTATCCTATCCTATCCTCTATCCTATATTATCCTCTATCCTATCCTATCCTATATCCTATCCTATCCTCTATACTATTGTATCGTCTATCCTACCCTATTCTCTATCCTATCCTATCCAATCCCCTATCCTATCCTCTATCCTATCCTATCCTCAATCCTATCGAATCCTCTATCCTATCCTATCCTCTATCCTATCCTATCCTCTATCCTATCCTATCCTCTATCCTATCCTATCCTCTATCCTATCATATCCTCTATCCTATCCTATCCTGTACCCTATCCTATCCTCTATTCTATCCAATTCCCTATCCTATCCTGTATCCTGTCCTATCCTCTATCCTATCCTATCCTCTATCGTATCCTATCCTCTATCCTATCCTATCCTCTATCCTATCCTATCCTCTATCCTATCCTATCCTCTATCCTATCCTATCCTCTATCCTATTCTATCCTCTATCCTATCCAATCCTATATCCTATCCTCTATCCTATCCTATCCTCTATCCTATTCTATCCTCTATCCTATCCAATCATATATCCTATTCTCTATCCTATCCTATCCTCTATCCTATCCTATCCTCTATCGTATCCTATCCTCTATCCTATCCAATCCCACATCGTATCCTCTATCCTAACATATCCTCTATCCTATCCTATCCTCTATCCTATCCTATCCTCTATCCTATCCTATCCTCTATCCTATCCTATCCTCTATCCTATCCTATCCTCTATCCTATCCAATGCTATATCGCATCCTCTATTCTATCCTATCCTCTATCCTATCCTATCCTCTATCCTATCCAGTCCTCTATCCTATCCTCTATCATATCCTATCCTCTTTACTATAATATCATCTATCCTATCCTATCCTATCCTCTATCCTTTCCTATCCTCTATCCTATCCTATCCTCTATCCTATCCTATCCTCTATCCTATCCTCTATCATATCCTATCCTCTTTACTATAATATCATCTATCCTATCCTATCCTATCCTCTATCCTTTCCTATCCGCTATCCTATCCTATCCTCTATCCTATCCTATCCTCTATCCTATCCTATCCTCTATCCTATCCTATCCTCTATCCTATCCTATCCTCTATCCTATCCTATCCTCTATCCAATCCTATCCTCTATCCCATCCTATCATATCCTCTATCCTATCCTATCCTCTATCCTATCCTATGCTCTATCCTATCCTATCCTCTATCCTATCCTATCCTCTATTCTATCCTATCATATCCTCTATCCTATCCTATCCTGTATCCTATCCTATCCTCTATACTATTGTATCGTCTATCCTACCCTATTCTCTATCCTATCCTATCCAATCCCCTATCCTATCCTCTATTCTATCCTATCATATCCTCTATCCTATCCTATCCTATATCCTATCCTATACTCTATACTATTGTATCGTCTATCCTACCCTATTCTCTATCCTATCCTATCCAATCCCCTATCCTATCCTCTATCCTATCCTATCCTCAATCCTATCGAATCCTCTATCCTATCCTATCCTCTATCCTATCCTATCCTCTATCCTATCCTATCCTCTATCCTATCCTATCCTCTATCCTATCATATCCACTATCCTATCCTATCCTGTACCCTATCCTATCCTCTATTCTATCCAATTCCCTATCCTATCCTGTATCCTGTCCTATCCTCTATCCTATCCTATCCTCTATCGTATCCTATCCTCTATCCTATCCTATCCTCTATCCTATCCTATCCTCTATCCTATCCTATCCTCTATCCTATCCTATCCTCTATCCTATCCTATCCTCTATCCTATCCTATCCTCTATCCTATCCTATCCTCTATCCTATCCTATCCTCTATCCTATCCAATGCTATATCGCATCCTCTATCCTATCCTATCCTCTATCCTATCCTATCCTCTATCCTATCCAGTCCTCTATCCTATCCTCTATCATATCCTATCCTCTTTACTATAATATCATCTATCCTATCCTATCCTATCCTCTATCCTTTCCTATCCTCTATCCTATCCTATCCTCTATCCTATCCTATCCTCTATCCTATCCTATCCTCTATCCTATCCAATCCCATATCGTATCCTATCCTCTATCCTATCATACCCTCTATCCTATCCTATCCTGTATCCTATCCTATCCTCTATCCTATCCTATCCTCTATCCTATCCTATCCTCTATCCTATCCTTTCCTCTATCCTATCCTATCCTCTATCCTATTCTATCCTCTATCCTATCCTATCCTCTATCCTATCCTATCCTCTATCCTATCCTATCCTCTATCCTATCCTATCCTCTATCCTATCCTATCCTCTATCCTATCCTATCCTCTATCCTATCCAGTCCCGTATCCTATCCTCTATCATATCCTATCCTCTTTACTATAATATCATCTACCCTATCCTATCCTATCCTCTATACTATCCTATCCTCTATCGAATCCTATCCTCTATCTTATCCAATCCTCTATCCTATCCTATCCTCTATCCAATCCTATCCTCTATCCTATCCTATCATATCCTCTATCATATCCTATCCTCTATCCTATCCTATGCTCTATCCTATCCTATCCTCTATCCTATCCTATCCTCTACCCTATCCTATCCTCTATCCTATCCTATCTTGTATCCTATCCTATCCTCTATCCTATCCAATCCCCTATCCTCTCCTCTATCCTATCCTATACTCTATCATATCCTAACATCTATCCTATCTTATCCTCTATCCTATCATATCCTCTATCCTATCCTATCCTGTATCCTATCCTATCCTCTATTCTATGCAATCCCCTATCCTATCATATCCTCTATCCTATCCTATCCTCTATCGTATCGTATCCTCTATCCTATCCTATCCTGTATCCTATCCTATCCTCTATCCTATCCAATCCCATATCCTATTCTCTATCCTATCCTATCCTCTATCCTATCCTATCCTCTATCGTATCCTATCCTCTATCCTATCCAATCCCATATCGTATCCTATATCCTATTCTATCCTCTATCCTATCCAATCCTATATCCTATTCTCTATCCTATCCTATCCTCTATCCTATTCTATCCTCTATCCTATCCAATCCTATATCCTATCCTCTATCCTATCCTATCCTCTATCCTATTCTATCCTCTATCCTATCCAATCCTATATCCTATTCTCTATCCTATCCTATCCTCTATCCTATCCTATCCTCTATCCTATCCTATCCTCTATCCTATCCTATCCTCTATCCTATCCTATCCTCTATCCTATTCTATCCTCTATCCTATCCAATCCTATATCCTATCCTCTATCCTATCCTATCCTCTATCCTATTCTATCCTCTATCCTATCCAATCATATATCCTATTCTCTATCCTATCCTATCCTCTATCCTATCCTATCCTCTATCCTTTCCTATCCGCTATCCTATCCTATCCTCTATCCTATCCTATCCTCTATCCTATCCTATCCTCTATCCTATCCTATCCTCTATCCTATCCTATCCTCTATCCTATCCTATCCTCTATCCAATCCTATCCTCTATCCCATCCTATCATATCCTCTATCCTATCCTATCCTCTATCCTATCCTATGCTCTATCCTATCCTATCCTCTATCCTATCCTATCCTCTATTCTATCCTATCATATCCTCTATCCTATCCTATCCTATATCCTATCCTATCCTCTATACTATTGTATCGTCTATCCTACCCTATTCTCTATCCTATCCTATCCAATCCCCTATCCTATCCTCTATTCTATCCTATCATATCCTCTATCCTATCCTATCCTATATCCTATCCTATACTCTATACTATTGTATCGTCTATCCTACCCTATTCTCTATCCTATCCTATCCAATCCCCTATCCTATCCTCTATCCTATCCTATCCTCAATCCTATCGAATCCTCTATCCTATCCTATCCTCTATCCTATCCTATCCTCTATCCTATCCTATCCTCTATCCTATCCTATCCTCTATCCTATCATATCCACTATCCTATCCTATCCTGTACCCTATCCTATCCTCTATTCTATCCAATTCCCTATCCTATCCTGTATCCTGTCCTATCCTCTATCCTATCCTATCCTCTATCGTATCCTATCCTCTATCCTATCCTATCCTCTATCCTATCCTATCCTCTATCCTATCCTATCCTCTATCCTATCCTATCCTCTATCCTATCCTATCCTCTATCCTATCCTATCCTCTATCCTATCCAATGCTATATCGCATCCTCTATCCTATCCTATCCTCTATCCTATCCTATCCTCTATCCTATCCAGTCCTCTATCCTATCCTCTATCATATCCTATCCTCTTTACTATAATATCATCTATCCTATCCTATCCTATCCTCTATCCTTTCCTATCCTCTATCCTATCCTATCCTCTATCCTATCCTATCCTCTATCCTATCCTATCCTCTATCCTATCCAATCCCATATCGTATCCTATCCTCTATCCTATCATACCCTCTATCCTATCCTATCCTGTATCCTATCCTATCCTCTATCCTATCATATCCTCTATCCTATCCTCTATCCTATCCTATCCTCTATCCTATCCTTTCCGCTATCCTATCCTATCCTCTATCCTATCCTATCCTGTATCGTATCCTATCCTCTATCCTATCCACTCCTACATCGTATCCTCTAGCCTATCCTATCCTCTATCCTATCCTATCCTCTATCCTATCCTATCCTCTATCCTATCCTATCCTCTATCCTATCCTATCCTCTATCCTATCCTATCCTCTATCCTATCCAGTCCCGTATCCTATCCTCTATCATATCCTATCCTCTTTACTATAATATCATCTACCCTATCCTATCCTATCCTCTATACTATCCTATCCTCTATCCTATCCTATCCTCTATCTTATCCAATCCTCTATCCTATCCTATCCTCTATCCAATCCTATCCTCTATCCTATCCTATCATATCCTCTATCATATCCTATCCTCTATCCTATCCTATGCTCTATCCTATCCTATCCTCTATCCTATCCTATCCTCTACCCTATCCTATCCTCTATCCTATCCTATCCTGTATCCTATCCTATCCTCTATCCTATCCAATCCCCTATCCTCTCCTCTATCCTATCCTATACTCTATCATATCCTAACATCTATCCTATCTTATCCTCTATCCTATCATATCCTCTATCCTATCCTATCCTGTATCCTATCCTATCCTCTATTCTATCCAATCCCCTATCCTATCATATCCTCTATCCTATCCTATCCTCTATCGTATCGTATCCTCTATCCTATCCTATCCTCTATCGTATCGTATCCTCTATCCTATCCTATCCTGTATCCTATCCTATCCTCTATCCTATCCAATCCCATATCCTATTCTCTATCCTATCCTATCCTCTATCCTATCCTATCCTCTATCGTATCCTATCCTCTATCCTATCCTATCCTCTATCCTATCCAATGCTATATCGCATCCTCTATCCTATCCTATCCTCTATCCTATCCAGTCCTCTATCCTATCCTCTATCATATCCTATCCTCTTTACTATAATATCATCTATCCTATCCTATCCTATCCTCTATCCTTTCCTATCCTCTATCCTATCCTATCCTCTATCCTATCCTATCCTCTATCCTATCCTATCCTCTATCCTATCCAATCCCATATCGTATCCTATCCTCTATCCTATCATACCCTCTATCCTATCCTATCCTGTATCCTATCCTATCCTCTATCCTATCATATCCTCTATCCTATCCTCTATCCTATCCTATCCTCTATCCTATCCTATCCTATATCCTATCCTATCCTCTATCCTATCCAATCCCCTATCCTCTCCTCTATCCTATCCTATACTCTATCCTATTCTACACTCTATCCTATCCTTTCCGCTATCCTATCCTATCCTCTATTCTATCCTATCCTGTATCGTATCCTATCCTCTATCCTATCCACTCCTACATCGTATCCTCTAGCCTATCCTATCCTCTATCCTATCCTATCCTCTATCCTATCCTATCCTCTATCCTATCCTATCCTCTATCCTACCCTATCCTCTATCCTATCCTATCCTCTATCCTATCCTATCCTCTATCCTATCCTATCCTCTATCCTATCCTTTCCTCTATCCTATCCTATCCTCTATCCTATTCTATCCTCTATCCTATCCTATCCTCTATCCTATCCTATCCTCTATCCTATCCTATCCTCTATCCTATCCTATCCTCTATCCTATCCTATCCTCTATCCTATCCAGTCCCGTATCCTATCCTCTATCATATCCTATCCTCTTTACTATAATATCATCTACCCTATCCTATCCTATCCTCTATACTATCCTATCCTCTATCCTATCCTATCCTCTATCTTATCCAATCCTCTATCCTATCCTATCCTCTATCCAATCCTATTCTCTATCCTATCCTATCCTCTATCCTATCCTATCCTCTATCGTATCCTATCCTCTATCCTATCCAATCCCATATCGTATCCTATATCCTATTCTATCCTCTATCCTATCCAATCCTATATCCTATTCTCTATCCTATCCTATCCTCTATCCTATCCTATCCTCTATCCTATCCTATCCTCTATCCTATCCTATCCTATATCCTATCCTATCCTCTATCCTATCCAATCCCCTATCCTCTCCTCTATCCTATCCTATACTCTATCCTATTCTACACTCTATCCTATCCTTTCCGCTATCCTATCCTATCCTCTATCCTATCCTATCCTCTATCGTATCCTATCCTCTATCATATCCACTCCTACATCGTATCCTCTAGCCTATCCTATCCTCTATCCTATCCTATCCTCTATCCTATCCTATCCTCTATCCTATCCTATCCTCTATCCTACCCTATCCTCTATCCTATCCTATCCTCTATCCTATCCTATCCTCTATCCTATCCTATCCTCTATCCTATCCTTTCCTCTATCCTATCCTATCCTCTATCCTATTCTATCCTCTATCCTATCCTATCATCTATCCTATCCTATCCTCTATCCTATCCTATCCTCTATCCTATATTATCCTCTATCCTATCCTATCCTATATCCTATCCTATCCTCTATACTATTGTATCGTCTATCCTACCCTATTCTCTATCCTATCCTATCCAATCCCCTATCCTATCCTCTATCCTATCCTATCCTCAATCCTATCGAATCCTCTATCCTATCCTATCCTCTATCCTATCCTATCCTCTATCCTATCCTATCCTCTATCCTATCCTATCCTCTATCCTATCATATCCTCTATCCTATCCTATCCTGTACCCTATCCTATCCTCTATTCTATCCAATTCCCTATCCTATCCTGTATCCTGTCCTATCCTCTATCCTATCCTATCCTCTATCGTATCCTATCCTCTATCCTATCCTATCCTCTATCCTATCCTATCCTCTATCCTATCCTATCCTCTATCCTATCCTATCCTCTATCCTATTCTATCCTCTATCCTATCCAATCCTATATCCTATCCTCTATCCTATCCTATCCTCTATCCTATTCTATCCTCTATCCTATCCAATCATATATCCTATTCTCTATCCTATCCTATCCTCTATCCTATCCTATCCTCTATCGTATCCTATCCTCTATCCTATCCAATCCCACATCGTATCCTCTATCCTAACATATCCTCTATCCTATCCTATCCTCTATCCTATCCTATCCTCTATCCTATCCTATCCTCTATCCTATCCTATCCTCTATCCTATCCAATGCTATATCGCATCCTCTATCCTATCCTATCCTCTATCCTATCCTATCCTCTATCCTATCCAGTCCTCTATCCTATCCTCTATCATATCCTATCCTCTTTACTATAATATCATCTATCCTATCCTATCCTATCCTCTATCCTTTCCTATCCTCTATCCTATCCTATCCTCTATCCTATCCTATCCTCTATCCTATCCTCTATCATATCCTATCCTCTTTACTATAATATCATCTATCCTATCCTATCCTATCCTCTATCCTTTCCTATCCGCTATCCTATCCTATCCTCTATCCTATCCTATCCTCTATCCTATCCTATCCTCTATCCTATCCTATCCTCTATCCTATCCTATCCTCTATCCTATCCTATCCTCTATCCAATCCTATCCTCTATCCCATCCTATCATATCCTCTATCCTATCCTATCCTCTATCCTATCCTATGCTCTATCCTATCCTATCCTCTATCCTATCCTATCCTCTATTCTATCCTATCATATCCTCTATCCTATCCTATCCTGTATCCTATCCTATCCTCTATACTATTGTATCGTCTATCCTACCCTATTCTCTATCCTATCCTATCCAATCCCCTATCCTATCCTCTATTCTATCCTATCATATCCTCTATCCTATCCTATCCTATATCCTATCCTATACTCTATACTATTGTATCGTCTATCCTACCCTATTCTCTATCCTATCCTATCCAATCCCCTATCCTATCCTCTATCCTATCCTATCCTCAATCCTATCGAATCCTCTATCCTATCCTATCCTCTATCCTATCCTATCCTCTATCCTATCCTATCCTCTATCCTATCCTATCCTCTATCCTATCATATCCACTATCCTATCCTATCCTGTACCCTATCCTATCCTCTATTCTATCCAATTCCCTATCCTATCCTGTATCCTGTCCTATCCTCTATCCTATCCTATCCTCTATCGTATCCTATCCTCTATCCTATCCTATCCTCTATCCTATCCTATCCTCTATCCTATCCTATCCTCTATCCTATCCTATCCTCTATCCTATCCTATCCTCTATCCTATCCTATCCTCTATCCTATCCTATCCTCTATCCTATCCTATCCTCTATCCTATCCAATGCTATATCGCATCCTCTATCCTATCCTATCCTCTATCCTATCCTATCCTCTATCCTATCCAGTCCTCTATCCTATCCTCTATCATATCCTATCCTCTTTACTATAATATCATCTATCCTATCCTATCCTATCCTCTATCCTTTCCTATCCTCTATCCTATCCTATCCTCTATCCTATCCTATCCTCTATCCTATCCTATCCTCTATCCTATCCAATCCCATATCGTATCCTATCCTCTATCCTATCATACCCTCTATCCTATCCTATCCTGTATCCTATCCTATCCTCTATCCTATCCTATCCTGTATCGTATCCTATCCTCTATCCTATCCACTCCTACATCGTATCCTCTAGCCTATCCTATCCTCTATCCTATCCTATCCTCTATCCTATCCTATCCTCTATCCTATCCTATCCTCTATCCTATCCTATCCTCTATCCTATCCTATCCTCTATCCTATCCAGTCCCGTATCCTATCCTCTATCATATCCTATCCTCTTTACTATAATATCATCTACCCTATCCTATCCTATCCTCTATACTATCCTATCCTCTATCCTATCCTATCCTCTATCTTATCCAATCCTCTATCCTATCCTATCCTCTATCCAATCCTATCCTCTATCCTATCCTATCATATCCTCTATCATATCCTATCCTCTATCCTATCCTATGCTCTATCCTATCCTATCCTCTATCCTATCCTATCCTCTACCCTATCCTATCCTCTATCCTATCCTATCCTGTATCCTATCCTATCCTCTATCCTATCCAATCCCCTATCCTCTCCTCTATCCTATCCTATACTCTATCATATCCTAACATCTATCCTATCTTATCCTCTATCCTATCATATCCTCTATCCTATCCTATCCTGTATCCTATCCTATCCTCTATTCTATCCAATCCCCTATCCTATCATATCCTCTATCCTATCCTATCCTCTATCGTATCGTATCCTCTATCCTATCCTATCCTCTATCGTATCGTATCCTCTATCCTATCCTATCCTGTATCCTATCCTATCCTCTATCCTATCCAATCCCATATCCTATTCTCTATCCTATCCTATCCTCTATCCTATCCTATCCTCTATCGTATCCTTTCCTCTATCCTATCCTATCCTCTATCCTATCCAATGCTATATCGCATCCTCTATCCTATCCTATCCTCTATCCTATCCAGTCCTCTATCCTATCCTCTATCATATCCTATCCTCTTTACTATAATATCATCTATCCTATCCTATCCTATCCTCTATCCTTTCCTATCCTCTATCCTATCCTATCCTCTATCCTATCCTATCCTCTATCCTATCCTATCCTCTATCCTATCCAATCCCATATCGTATCCTATCCTCTATCCTATCATACCCTCTATCCTATCCTATCCTGTATCCTATCCTATCCTCTATCCTATCATATCCTCTATCCTATCCTCTATCCTATCCTATCCTCTATCCTATCCTATCCTATATCCTATCCTATCCTCTATCCTATCCAATCCCCTATCCTCTCCTCTATCCTATCCTATACTCTATCCTATTCTACACTCTATCCTATCCTTTCCGCTATCCTATCCTATCCTCTATTCTATCCTATCCTGTATCGTATCCTATCCTCTATCCTATCCACTCCTACATCGTATCCTCTAGCCTATCCTATCCTCTATCCTATCCTATCCTCTATCCTATCCTATCCTCTATCCTATCCTATCCTCTATCCTACCCTATCCTCTATCCTATCCTATCCTCTATCCTATCCTATCCTCTATCCTATCCTATCCTCTATCCTATCCTTTCCTCTATCCTATCCTATCCTCTATCCTATTCTATCCTCTATCCTATCCTATCCTCTATCCTATCCTATCCTCTATCCTATCCTATCCTCTATCCTATCCTATCCTCTATCCTATCCTATCCTCTATCCTATCCAGTCCCGTATCCTATCCTCTATCATATCCTATCCTCTTTACTATAATATCATCTACCCTATCCTATCCTATCCTCTATACTATCCTATCCTCTATCCTATCCTATCCTCTATCTTATCCAATCCTCTATCCTATCCTATCCTCTATCCAATCCTATCCTCTATCCTATCCTATCATATCCTCTATCATATCCTATCCTCTATCCTATCCTATGCTCTATCCTATCCTATCCTCTATCCTATCCTATCCTCTACCCTATCCTATCCTCTATCCTATCCTATCCTGTATCCTATCCTATCCTCTATCCTATCCAATCCCCTATCCTCTCCTCTATCCTATCCTATACTCTATCATATCCTAACATCTATCCTATCTTATCCTCTATCCTATCATATCCTCTATCCTATCCTATCCTGTATCCTATCCTATCCTCTATTCTATCCAATCCCCTATCCTATCATATCCTCTATCCTATCCTATCCTCTATCGTATCGTATCCTCTATCCTATCCTATCCTGTATCCTATCCTATCCTCTATCCTATCCAATCCCATATCCTATTCTCTATCCTATCCTATCCTCTATCCTATCCTATCCTCTATCGTATCCTATCCTCTATCCTATCCAATCCCATATCGTATCCTATATCCTATTCTATCCTCTATCCTATCCAATCCTATATCCTATTCTCTATCCTATCCTATCCTCTATCCTATCCTATCCTCTATCCTATCCTATCCTCTATCCTATCCTATCCTCTATCCTATCCTATCCTATATCCTATCCTATCCTCTATCCTATCCAATCCCCTATCCTCTCCTCTATCCTATCCTATACTCTATCCTATTCTACACTCTATCCTATCCTTTCCGCTATCCTATCCTATCCTCTATCCTATCCTATCCTCTATCGTATCCTATCCTCTATCATATCCACTCCTACATCGTATCCTCTAGCCTATCCTATCCTCTATCCTATCCTATCCTCTATCCTATCCTATCCTCTATCCTATCCTATCCTCTATCCTACCCTATCCTCTATCCTATCCTATCCTCTATCCTATCCTATCCTCTATCCTATCCTATCCTCTATCCTATCCTTTCCTCTATCCTATCCTATCCTCTATCCTATTCTATCCTCTATCCTATCCTATCCTCTATCCTATCCTATCCTCTATCCTATCCTATCCTCTATCCTATACTATCCTCTATCCTATCCTATCCTCTATCCTATCCAGTCCCGTATCCTATCCTCTATCATATCCTATCCTCTTTACTATAATATCATCTACCCTATCCTATCCTATCCTCTATACTATCCTATCCTCTATCCTATCCTATCCTCTATCCTATCCAATCCTCTATCCTATCCTATCCTCTATCCAATCCTATCCTCTATCCTATCCTATCATATCCTCTATCCTATCCTATCCTCTATCCTATCCTATGCTCTATCCTATCCTATCCTCTATCCTATCCTATCCTCTATCCTATCCTATCCTCTATCCTATCCTATCCTCTATCCTATCCTTTCCTCTATCCTATCCTATCCTCTATCCTATCCAATCCCCTATCCTCTCCTCTATCCTATCCTATACTCTATCATATCCTAACATCTATCCTATCTTATCCTCTATCCTATCATATCCTCTATCCTATCCTATCCTGTATCCTATCCTATCCTCTATTCTATCCAATCCCCTATCCTATCATATCCTCTATCCTATCCTATCCTCTATCGTATCGTATCCTCTATCCTATCCTATCCTGTATCCTATCCTATCCTCTATCCTATCCAATCCTATATCCTATTCTCTATCCTATCCTATCCTCTATCCTATCCTATCCTCTATCGTATCCTATCCTCTATCCTATCCAATCCCATATCGTATCCTCTATCCTATCATATCCTCTATCCTATCCTATCCTCTATGCTATCCTATCCTCTTTTCTATCCTATCCTCTATCGTATCCTATCCTCTATCCTATCCAATGCTATATCGCATCCTCTATCCTATCCTATCCTCTATCCTATCCTATTCTCTATCCTATCCAGTCCTCTATCCTATCCTCTATCATATCCTATCCTCTTTACTATAATATCATCTATCCTATCCTATCCTATCCGCTATCCTTTCCTATCCTCTATCCTATCCTATCCTCTATCCTATCCTATCCTCTATCCTATCCTATCCTCTATCCTATCCTATCCTCTATCCTATCCTATCCTCTATCCTATCCTATCATATCCTCTATCATATCCTATCCTATATCCTATCCTATCCTATATACTATTGTATCCTCTATCCTACCCTATTCTCTATCCTATCCTATCCAATCCCCTATCCTATCCTCTATCCTATCCTATCCTCAATCCTATCGAATCCTCTATCCTATCCTATCCTCTATCCTATCCTATCCTCTATCCTATCCTATCCTCTATCCTATCATATCCTCTATCCTATCCTATCCTGTACCCTATCCTATCCTCTATTCTATCCAATCCTCTATCCTATCCTATCCTCTATCCTATCCTATCCTCTATCCTATCCTATCCTCTATCCTATCCTTTCCTCTATCCTATCCTATCCTCTATCCTATTCTATCCTCTATCCTATCCTATCCTCTATCCTATCCTATCCTCTATCCTATCCTATCCTCTATCCTACCCTATCCTCTATCCTATCCTATCCTCTATCCTATCCTATCCTCTATCCTATCCTATCCTCTATCCTATCCTTTCCTCTATCCTATCCTATCCTCTATCCTATTCTATCCTCTATCCTATCCTATCCTCTATCCTATCCTATCCTCTATCCTATCCTATCCTCTATCCTATACTATCCTCTATCCTATCCTATCCTCTATCCTATCCAGTCCCGTATCCTATCCTCTATCATATCCTATCCTCTTTACTATAATATCATCTACCCTATCCTATCCTATCCTCTATACTATCCTATCCTCTATCCTATCCTATCCTCTATCCTATCCAATCCTCTATCCTATCCTATCCTCTATCCAATCCTATCCTCTATCCTATCCTATCATATCCTCTATCCTATCCTATCCTCTATCCTATCCTATGCTCTATCCTATCCTATCCTCTATCCTATCCTATCCTCTATCCTATCCTATCCTCTATCCTATCCTATCCTGTATCCTATCCTATCCTCTATCCTATCCAATCCTATATCCTATTCTCTATCCTATCCTATCCTCTATCCTATCCTATCCTCTATCGTATCCTATCCTCTATCCTATCCAATCCCATATCGTATCCTCTATCCTATCATATCCTCTATCCTATCCTATCCTCTATGCTATCCTATCCTCTTTTCTATCCTATCCTCTATCGTATCCTATCCTCTATCCTATCCAATGCTATATCGCATCCTCTATCCTATCCTATCCTCTATCCTATCCTATTCTCTATCCTATCCAGTCCTCTATCCTATCCTCTATCATATCCTATCCTCTTTACTATAATATCATCTATCCTATCCTATCCTATCCGCTATCCTTTCCTATCCTCTATCCTATCCTATCCTCTATCCTATCCTATCCTCTATCCTATCCTATCCTCTATCCTATCCTATCCTCTATCCTATCCTATCCTCTATCCTATCCTATCATATCCTCTATCATATCCTATCCTATATCCTATCCTATCCTATATACTATTGTATCCTCTATCCTACCCTATTCTCTATCCTATCCTATCCAATCCCCTATCCTATCCTCTATCCTATCCTATCCTCAATCCTATCGAATCCTCTATCCTATCCTATCCTCTATCCTATCCTATCCTCTATCCTATCCTATCCTCTATCCTATCATATCCTCTATCCTATCCTATCCTGTACCCTATCCTATCCTCTATTCTATCCAATCCTTTATCCTATCCTGTATCCTATCCAATCCTCTATCCTATCCTATCCTCTATCATATCCTATACTCTATCCTCTCCTATCCTCTATCCTATTCTATCCTCTATCCTATCCAATCCTATATCCTATTCTCTATTCTATCCTATCCTCTATCCTATCCTATCCTCTATCCTATCCTACCCTCTATCCTATCCTATCCTATATCCCATCCTATCCTCTATCCTATCCAATCCCCTATCCTCTCCTCTATCCTATCCTATACTCTAACATATCCTAATCTCTATCCTATCTTATCCTGTATCCTATTCTATACTCTATCCTATCCTTTCCGCTATCCTATCCTATCCTCTATCCTATCCTATCCTCTATCGTATCCTATCCTCTATCCTATCCTATCCTCTATCCTATCCTATCCTCTATCCTATCCTATCCTCTATCCTATCCTATCCTCTATCATATCCTATCCTCTATCCTATCCTATCCTCTATCCTATTCTATCCTCTATCCTATCCAATCCTATATCCTATCCTCTATCCTATCCTATCCTCTATCCTATTCTATCCTCTATCCTATCCAATCCTATATCCTATTCTCTATCCTATCCTATCCTCTATCCTATCCTATCCTCTATCGTATCCTATCCTCTATCCTATCCAATCCCATATCGTATCCTCTATCCTAACATATCCTCTATCCTATCCTATCCTCTATCCTATCCTATCCTCTATCCTATCCAGTCCCGTACCCTATCCTCTATCCCATCCTATCCTCTATCCTATCCAATCCTCTATCCTATCCTATCCTCTATCCAATCCTATCCTCTATCCTATCCTATCATATCCTCTATCCTATCCTATCCTCTATCGTATCCTATGCTCTATCCTATCCTATCCTCTATCCTATCCTATCCTCTATCCTATCCTATCCTCTATCCTATCCTATCCTGTATCCTATCCTATCCTCTATCCTATCCAATCCCCTATCCTCTCCTCTATCCTATCCTATACTCTATCATATCCTAACATCTATCCTATCTTATCCTCTATCCTATCATATCCTCTATCCTATCCTATCCTGTATCCTATCCTATCCTTTATTCTATCCAATCCCCTATCCTATCATATCCTCTATCCTATCCTATCCTCTATCGTATCGTATCCTCTATCCTATCCTATCCTGTATCCTATCCTATCCTCTATCCTATCCAATCCTATATCCTATTCTCTATCCTATCCTATCCTCTATCCTATCCTATCCTCTATCGTATCCTATCCTCTATCCTATCCAATCCCATATCGTATCCTATATCCTATTCTATCCTCTATCCTATCCAATCCTATATCCTATTCTCTATCCTATCCTATCCTCTATCCTATCCTATCCTCTATCCTATCCTATCCTCTATCCTATCCTTTCCTCTATCCTATCCTATCCTCTATCCTATTCTATCCTCTATCCTATCCTATCCTCTATCCTATCCTATCCTCTATCCTATCCTATCCTCTATCCTATCCTATCCTCTATCCTATCCTATCCTCTATCCTATCCAGTCCCGTATCCTATCCTCTATCATATCCTATCCTCTTTACTATAATATCATCTACCCTATCCTATCCTATCCTCTATACTATCCTATCCTCTATCCTATCCTATCCTCTATCTTATCCAATCCTCTATCCTATCCTATCCTCTATCCAATCCTATCCTCTATCCTATCCTATCATATCCTCTATCATATCCTATCCTCTATCCTATCCTATGCTCTATCCTATCCTATCCTCTATCCTATCCTATCCTCTACCCTATCCTATCCTCTATCCTATCCTATCCTGTATCCTATCCTATCCTCTATCCTATCCAATCCCCTATCCTCTCCTCTATCCTATCCTATACTCTATCATATCCTATACTCTATCCTCTCCTATCCTCTATCCTATTCTATCCTCTATCCTATCCAATCCTATATCCTATCCTCTATCCTATCCTATCCTCTATCCTATTCTATCCTCTATCCTATCCAATCCTATATCCTATTCTCTATCCTATCCTATCCTCTATCCTATCCTATCCTCTATCGTATCCTATCCTCTATCCTATCCAATCCCATATCGTATCCTCTATCCTAACATATCCTCTATCCTATCCTATCCTGTACCCTATCCTATCCTCTATTCTATCCTATCCCCTATCCTATCCTGTATCCTATCCTATCCTCTATCCTATCCTATCCTCTATCATATCCTATACTCTATCCTCTCCTATCCTCTATCCTATTCTATCCTCTATCCTATCCAATCCTATATCCTATTCTCTATTCTATCCTATCCTCTATCCTATCCTATCCTCTATCCTATCCTACCCTCTATCCTATCCTATCCTCTATCCTATCCTATCCTCTATCCTATCCTATCCTCTATCCTATCCTATCCTCTATCCTATCATATCCTCTATCCTATCCTATCCTGTACCCTATCCTATCCTCTATTCTATCCAATCCCCTATCCTATCCTGTATCCTATCCTATCCTCTATCCTATCCTATCCTCTATCATATCCTATACTCTATCCTCTCCTATCCTCTATCCTATTCTATCCTCTATCCTATCCAATCCTATATCCTATTCTCTATTCTATCCTATCCTCTATCCTATCCTATCCTCTATCCTATCCTACCCTCTATCCTATCCCATCCTATATCCCATCCTATCCTCTATCCTATCCTATCCTCAATCCTATCGAATCCTCTATCCTATCCTATCCTCTATCCTATCATATCCTCTATCCTATCCTATCCTGTACCCTATCCTATCCTCTATTCTATCCAATCCCCTATCCTATCCTGTATCCTATCCTATCCTCTATCCTATCCTATCCTCTATCATATCCTATACTCTATCCTCTCCTATCCTCTATCCTATTCTATCCTCTATCCTATTCTATCCTCTATCCTATCCAATCCTATATCCTATTCTCTATTCTATCCTATCCTCTATCCTATCCTATCCTCTATCCTATCCTACCCTCTATCCTATCCTATCCTATATCCCATCCTATCCTCTATCCTATCCAATCCCCTATCCTCTCCTCTATCCTATCCTATACTCTAACATATCCTAATCTCTATCCTATCTTATCCTGTATCCTATTCTATACTCTATCCTATCCTTTCCGCTATCCTATCCTATCCTCTATCCTATCCTATCCTCTATCGTATCCTATCCTCTATCCTATCCTATCCTCTATCCTATCCTATCCTCTATCCTATCCTATCCTCTATCCTATCCTATCCTATATCCTATCCTATCCTCTATCCTATCCAATCCCCTATCCTCTCCTCTATCCTATCCTATACTCTATCCTATTCTACACTCTATCCTATCCTTTCCGCTATCCTATCCTATCCTCTATCCTATCCTATCCTCTATCGTATCCTATCCTCTATCATATCCACTCCTACATCGTATCCTCTAGCCTATCCTATCCTCTATCCTATCCTATCCTCTATCCTATCCTATCCTCTATCCTATCCTATCCTCTATCCTACCCTATCCTCTATCCTATCCTATCCTCTATCCTATCCTATCCTCTATCCTATCCTATCCTCTATCCTATCCTTTCCTCTATCCTATCCTATCCTCTATCCTATTCTATCCTCTATCCTATCCTATCCTCTATCCTATCCTATCCTCTATCCTATCCTATCCTCTATCCTATACTATCCTCTATCCTATCCTATCCTCTATCCTATCCAGTCCCGTATCCTATCCTCTATCATATCCTATCCTCTTTACTATAATATCATCTACCCTATCCTATCCTATCCTCTATACTATCCTATCCTCTATCCTATCCTATCCTCTATCCTATCCAATCCTCTATCCTATCCTATCCTCTATCCAATCCTATCCTCTATCCTATCCTATCATATCCTCTATCCTATCCTATCCTCTATCCTATCCTATGCTCTATCCTATCCTATCCTCTATCCTATCCTATCCTCTATCCTATCCTATCCTCTATCCTATCCTATCCTGTATCCTATCCTATCCTCTATCCTATCCAATCCCCTATCCTCTCCTCTATCCTATCCTATACTCTATCATATCCTAACATCTATCCTATCTTATCCTCTATCCTATCATATCCTCTATCCTATCCTATCCTGTATCCTATCCTATCCTCTATTCTATCCAATCCCCTATCCTATCATATCCTCTATCCTATCCTATCCTCTATCGTATCGTATCCTCTATCCTATCCTATCCTGTATCCTATCCTATCCTCTATCCTATCCAATCCTATATCCTATTCTCTATCCTATCCTATCCTCTATCCTATCCTATCCTCTATCGTATCCTATCCTCTATCCTATCCAATCCCATATCGTATCCTCTATCCTATCATATCCTCTATCCGATCCTATCCTCTATGCTATCCTATCCTCTTTTCTATCCTATCCTCTATCGTATCCTATCCTCTATCCTATCCAATGCTATATCGCATCCTCTATCCTATCCTATCCTCTATCCTATCCTATTCTCTATCCTATCCAGTCCTCTATCCTATCCTCTATCATATCCTATCCTCTTTACTATAATATCATCTATCCTATCCTATCCTATCCGCTATCCTTTCCTATCCTCTATCCTATCCTATCCTCTATCCTATCCTATCCTCTATCCTATCCTATCCTCTATCCTATCCTATCCTCTATCCTATCCTATCCTCTATCCTATCCTATCATATCCTCTATCATATCCTATCCTATATCCTATCCTATCCTATATACTATTGTATCCTCTATCCTACCCTATTCTCTATCCTATCCTATCCAATCCCCTATCCTATCCTCTATCCTATCCTATCCTCAATCCTATCGAATCCTCTATCCTATCCTATCCTCTATCCTATCCTATCCTCTATCCTATCCAGTCCCGTATCCTATCCTCTATCATATCCTATCCTCTTTACTATAATATCATCTACCCTATCCTATCCTATCCTCTATACTATCCTATCCTCTATCCTATCCTATCCTCTATCTTATCCAATCCTCTATCCTATCCTATCCTCTATCCAATCCTATCCTCTATCCTATCCTATCATATCCTCTATCATATCCTATCCTCTATCCTATCCTATGCTCTATCCTATCCTATCCTCTATCCTATCCTATCCTCTACCCTATCCTATCCTCTATCCTATCCTATCCTGTATCCTATCCTATCCTCTATCCTATCCAATCCCCTATCCTCTCCTCTATCCTATCCTATACTCTATCATATCCTATACTCTATCCTCTCCTATCCTCTATCCTATTCTATCCTCTATCCTATCCAATCCTATATCCTATCCTCTATCCTATCCTATCCTCTATCCTATTCTATCCTCTATCCTATCCAATCCTATATCCTATTCTCTATCCTATCCTATCCTCTATCCTATCCTATCCTCTATCGTATCCTATCCTCTATCCTATCCAATCCCATATCGTATCCTCTATCCTAACATATCCTCTATCCTATCCTATCCTATCCCCTATCCTATCCTGTATCCTATCCTATCCTCTATCCTATCCTATCCTCTATCATATCCTATACTCTATCCTCTCCTATCCTCTATCCTATTCTATCCTCTATCCTATCCAATCCTATATCCTATTCTCTATTCTATCCTATCCTCTATCCTATCCTATCCTCTATCCTATCCTACCCTCTATCCTATCCTATCCTCTATCCTATCCTATCCTCTATCCTATCCTATCCTCTATCCTATCCTATCCTCTATCCTATCATATCCTCTATCCTATCCTATCCTGTACCCTATCCTATCCTCTATTCTATCCAATCCCCTATCCTATCCTGTATCCTATCCTATCCTCTATCCTATCCTATCCTCTATCATATCCTATACTCTATCCTCTCCTATCCTCTATCCTATTCTATCCTCTATCCTATCCAATCCTATATCCTATTCTCTATTCTATCCTATCCTCTATCCTATCCTATCCTCTATCCTATCCTACCCTCTATCCTATCCCATCCTATATCCCATCCTATCCTCTATCCTATCCTATCCTCAATCCTATCGAATCCTCTATCCTATCCTATCCTCTATCCTATCATATCCTCTATCCTATCCTATCCTGTACCCTATCCTATCCTCTATTCTATCCAATCCCCTATCCTATCCTGTATCCTATCCTATCCTCTATCCTATCCTATCCTCTATCATATCCTATACTCTATCCTCTCCTATCCTCTATCCTATTCTATCCTCTATCCTATTCTATCCTCTATCCTATCCAATCCTATATCCTATTCTCTATTCTATCCTATCCTCTATCCTATCCTATCCTCTATCCTATCCTACCCTCTATCCTATCCTATCCTATATCCCATCCTATCCTCTATCCTATCCAATCCCCTATCCTCTCCTCTATCCTATCCTATACTCTAACATATCCTAATCTCTATCCTATCTTATCCTGTATCCTATTCTATACTCTATCCTATCCTTTCCGCTATCCTATCCTATCCTCTATCCTATCCTATCCTCTATCGTATCCTATCCTCTATCCTATCCTATCCTCTATCCTATCCTATCCTCTATCCTATCCTATCCTCTATCCTATCCTATCCTATATCCTATCCTATCCTCTATCCTATCCAATCCCCTATCCTCTCCTCTATCCTATCCTATACTCTATCCTATTCTACACTCTATCCTATCCTTTCCGCTATCCTATCCTATCCTCTATCCTATCCTATCCTCTATCGTATCCTATCCTCTATCATATCCACTCCTACATCGTATCCTCTAGCCTATCCTATCCTCTATCCTATCCTATCCTCTATCCTATCCTATCCTCTATCCTATCCTATCCTCTATCCTACCCTATCCTCTATCCTATCCTATCCTCTATCCTATCCTATCCTCTATCCTATCCTATCCTCTATCCTATCCTTTCCTCTATCCTATCCTATCCTCTATCCTATTCTATCCTCTATCCTATCCTATCCTCTATCCTATCCTATCCTCTATCCTATCCTATCCTCTATCCTATACTATCCTCTATCCTATCCTATCCTCTATCCTATCCAGTCCCGTATCCTATCCTCTATCATATCCTATCCTCTTTACTATAATATCATCTACCCTATCCTATCCTATCCTCTATACTATCCTATCCTCTATCCTATCCTATCCTCTATCCTATCCAATCCTCTATCCTATCCTATCCTCTATCCAATCCTATCCTCTATCCTATCCTATCATATCCTCTATCCTATCCTATCCTCTATCCTATCCTATGCTCTATCCTATCCTATCCTCTATCCTATCCTATCCTCTATCCTATCCTATCCTCTATCCTATCCTATCCTGTATCCTATCCTATCCTCTATCCTATCCAATCCCCTATCCTCTCCTCTATCCTATCCTATACTCTATCATATCCTAACATCTATCCTATCTTATCCTCTATCCTATCATATCCTCTATCCTATCCTATCCTGTATCCTATCCTATCCTCTATTCTATCCAATCCCCTATCCTATCATATCCTCTATCCTATCCTATCCTCTATCGTATCGTATCCTCTATCCTATCCTATCCTGTATCCTATCCTATCCTCTATCCTATCCAATCCTATATCCTATTCTCTATCCTATCCTATCCTCTATCCTATCCTATCCTCTATCGTATCCTATCCTCTATCCTATCCAATCCCATATCGTATCCTCTATCCTATCATATCCTCTATCCTATCCTATCCTCTATGCTATCCTATCCTCTTTTCTATCCTATCCTCTATCGTATCCTATCCTCTATCCTATCCAATGCTATATCGCATCCTCTATCCTATCCTATCCTCTATCCTATCCTATTCTCTATCCTATCCAGTCCTCTATCCTATCCTCTATCATATCCTATCCTCTTTACTATAATATCATCTATCCTATCCTATCCTATCCGCTATCCTTTCCTATCCTCTATCCTATCCTATCCTCTATCCTATCCTATCCTCTATCCTATCCTATCCTCTATCCTATCCTATCCTCTATCCTATCCTATCCTCTATCCTATCCTATCCTCTATCCTATCATATCCTCTATCCTATCCTATCCTGTACCCTATCCTATCCTCTATTCTATCCAATCCTCTATCCTATCCTGTATCCTATCCAATCGTCTATCCTATCCTATCCTCTATCATATCCTATACTCTATCCTCTCCTATCCTCTATCCTATTCTATCCTCTATCCTATCCAATCCTATATCCTATTCTCTATTCTATCCTATCCTCTATCCTATCCTATCCTCTATCCTATCCTACCCTCTATCCTATCCTATCCTATATCCCATCCTATCCTCTATCCTATCCAATCCCCTATCCTCTCCTCTATCCTATCCTATACTCTAACATATCCTAATCTCTATCCTATCTTATCCTGTATCCTATTCTATACTCTATCCTATCCTTTCCGCTATCCTATCCTATCCTCTATCCTATCCTATCCTCTATCGTATCCTATCCTCTATCCTATCCTATCCTCTATCCTATCCTATCCTCTATCCTATCCTATCCTCTATCCTATCCTATCCTCTATCATATCCTATCCTCTATCCTATCCTATCCTCTATCCTATTCTATCCTCTATCCTATCCAATCCTATATCCTATCCTCTATCCTATCCTATCCTCTATCCTATTCTATCCTCTATCCTATCCAATCCTATATCCTATTCTCTATCCTATCCTATCCTCTATCCTATCCTATCCTCTATCGTATCCTATCCTCTATCCTATCCAATCCCATATCGTATCCTCTATCCTAACATATCCTCTATCCTATCCTATCCTGTACCCTATCCTATCCTCTATTCTATCCTATCCCCTATCCTATCCTGTATCCTATCCTATCCTCTATCCTATCCTATCCTCTATCATATCCTATACTCTATCCTCTCCTATCCTCTATCCTATTCTATCCTCTATCCTATCCAATCCTATATCCTATTCTCTATTCTATCCTATCCTCTATCATATCCTATCCTCTATCCTATCCTACCCTCTATCCTATCCTATCCTCAATCCTATCGAATCCTCTATCCTATCCTATCCTCTATCCTATCCTATCCTCTATCCTATCCTATCCTCTATCCTATCCTATCCTCTATCCTATCATATCCTCTATCCTATCCTATCCTGTACCCTATCCTATCCTCTATTCTATCCAATCCCCTATCCTATCCTGTATCCTATCCTATCCTCTATCCTATCCTATCCTCTATCATATCCTATACTCTATCCTCTCCTATCCTCTATCCTATTCTATCCTCTATCCTATCCAATCCTATATCCTATTCTCTATTCTATCCTATCCTCTATCCTATCCTATCCTCTATCCTATCCTACCCTCTATCCTATCCCATCCTATATCCCATCCTATCCTCTATCCTATCCTATCCTCAATCCTATCGAATCCTCTATCCTATCCTATCCTCTATCCTATCATATCCTCTATCCTATCCTATCCTGTACCCTATCCTATCCTCTATTCTATCCAATCCCCTATCCTATCCTGTATCCTATCCTATCCTCTATCCTATCCTATCCTCTATCATATCCTATACTCTATC
This sequence comes from Halictus rubicundus, assembly GCF_050948215.1. NCBI lineage: Eukaryota > Metazoa > Arthropoda > Insecta > Hymenoptera > Halictidae > Halictus > Halictus rubicundus. The sequence goes on along the minus strand of NW_027488763.1, from coordinate 253,001 downwards.
CTCTCCTATCCTCTATCCTATTCTATCCTCTATCCTATTCTATCCTCTATCCTATCCAATCCTATATCCTATTCTCTATTCTATCCTATCCTCTATCCTATCCTATCCTCTATCCTATCCTACCCTCTATCCTATCCTATCCTATATCCCATCCTATCCTCTATCCTATCCAATCCCCTATCCTCTCCTCTATCCTATCCTATACTCTAACATATCCTAATCTCTATCCTATCTTATCCTGTATCCTATTCTATACTCTATCCTATCCTTTCCGCTATCCTATCCTATCCTCTATCCTATCCTATCCTCTATCGTATCCTATCCTCTATCCTATCCTATCCTCTATCCTATCCTATCCTCTATCCTATCCTATCCTCTATCCTATCCTATCCTCTATCATATCCTATCTTCTATCCTATCCTATCCTCTATCCTATTCTATCCTCTATCCTATCCAATCCTATATCCTATCCTCTATCCTATCCTATCCTCTATCCTATTCTATCCTCTATCCTATCCAATCCTATATCCTATTCTCTATCCTATCCTATCCTCTATCCTATCCTATCCTCTATCGTATCCTATCCTCTATCCTATCCAATCCCATATCGTATCCTCTATCCTAACATATCCTCTATCCTATCCTATCCTCTATCCTATCCTATCCTCTATCCTATCCAGTCCCGTACCCTATCCTCTATCCTATCCTATCCTCTATCCTATCCAATCCTCTATCCTATCCTATCCTCTATCCAATCCTATCCTCTATCCTATCCTATCATATCCTCTATCCTATCCTATCCTCTATCGTATCCTATGCTCTATCCTATCCTATCCTCTATCCTATCCTATCCTCTATCCTATCCTATCCTCTATCCTATCCTATCCTGTATCCTATCCTATCCTCTATCCTATCCAATCCCCTATCCTCTCCTCTATCCTATCCTATACTCTATCATATCCTAACATCTATCCTATCTTATCCTCTATCCTATCATATCCTCTATCCTATCCTATCCTGTATCCTATCCTATCCTCTATTCTATCCAATCCCCTATCCTATCATATCCTCTATCCTATCCTATCCTCTATCGTATCGTATCCTCTATCCTATCCTATCCTGTATCCTATCCTATCCTCTATCCTATCCAATCCTATATCCTATTCTCTATCCTATCCTATCCTCTATCCTATCCTATCCTCTATCGTATCCTATCCTCTATCCTATCCAATCCCATATCGTATCCTATATCCTATTCTATCCTCTATCCTATCCAATCCTATATCCTATTCTCTATCCTATCCTATCCTCTATCCTATCATATCCTCTATCCTACCCTATCCTCTATCCTATCCTATGCTCTATCCTATCCTATCCTCTATCCTATCCTATCCTCTATCCTATCCTATCATATCCTCTATCCTATCCTATCCTATATCCTATCCTATCCTCTATACTATTGTATCCTCTATCCTACCCTATTCTCTATCCTATCCTATCCAATCCCCTATCCTATCCTCTATCCTATCCTATCCTCTATCCTATCCTATCCTCTATCCTATCCTATCCTCTATCCTATCCTATCCTCTATCCTATCCTATACTCTATCATATCCTAACATCTATCCTATCTTATCCTCTATCCTATCATATCCTCTATCCTATCCTATCCTGTATCCTATCCTATCCTCTATTCTATCCAATCCCCTATCCTATCATATCCTCTATCCTATCCTATCCTCTATCGTATCGTATCCTCTATCCTATCCTATCCTGTATCCTATCCTATCCTCTATCCTATCCAATCCTATATCCTATTCTCTATCCTATCCTATCCTCTATCCTATCCTATCCTCTATCGTATCCTATCCTCTATCCTATCCAATCCCATATCGTATCCTATATCCTATTCTATCCTCTATCCTATCCAATCCTATATCCTATTCTCTATCCTATCCTATCCTCTATCCTATCATATCCTCTATCCTACCCTATCCTCTATCCTATCCTATGCTCTATCCTATCCTATCCTCTATCCTATCCTATCCTCTATCCTATCCTATCATATCCTCTATCCTATCCTATCCTATATCCTATCCTATCCTCTATACTATTGTATCCTCTATCCTACCCTATTCTCTATCCTATCCTATCCAATCCCCTATCCTATCCTCTATCCTATCCTATCCTCTATCCTATCCTATCCTCTATCCTATCCTATCCTCTATCCTATCCTATCCTCTATCCTATCATATCCTCTATCCTATCCTATCCTGTACCCTATCCTATCCTATATCCCATCCTATCCTCTATCCTATCCAATCCCCTATCCTCTCCTCTATCCTATCCTATACTCTAACATATCCTAATCTCTATCCTATCTTATCCTGTATCCTATTCTATACTCTATCCTATCCTTTCCGCTATCCTATCCTATCCTCTATCCTATCCTATCCTCTATCGTATCCTATCCTCTATCCTATCCTATCCTCTATCCTATCCTATCCTCTATCCTATCCTATCCTCTATCGTATCCTATCCTCTATCCTATCCAATCCCATATCGTATCCTATATCCTATTCTATCCTCTATCCTATCCAATCCTATATCCTATTCTCTATCCTATCCTATCCTCTATCCTATCATATCCTCTATCCTACCCTATCCTCTATCCTATCCTATGCTCTATCCTATCCTATCCTCTATCCTATCCTATCCTCTATCCTATTCTATCCTCTATCGTATCCAATCCTATATCCTATCCTCTATCCTATCCTATCCTCTATCCTATTCTATCCTCTATCCTATCCAATCCTATATCCTATTCTCTATCCTATCCTATCCTCTATCCTATCCTATCCTCTATCGTATCCTATCCTCTATCCTATCCAATCCCATATCGTATCCTCTATCCTTACATATCCTCTATCCTATCCTATCCTCTATCCTATCCTATCCTCTATCCTATCCTATCCTCTATCCTATCCTATCCTCTATCCTATCCTATCCTCTATCCTATCCAGTCCCGTACCCTATCCTCTATCCTATCCTATCCTCTATCCTATCCAATCCTCTATCCTATCCTATCCTCTATCCAATCCTATCCTCTATCCTATCCTATCATATCCTCTATCCTATCCTATCCTCTATCGTATCCTATGCTCTATCCTATCCTATCCTCTATCCTATCCTATCCTCTATCCTATCCTATCCTCTATCCTATCCTATCCTGTATCCTATCCTATCCTCTATCCTATCCAATCCCCTATCCTCTCCTCTATCCTATCCTATACTCTATCATATCCTAACATCTATCCTATCTTATCCTCTATCCTATCATATCCTCTATCCTATCCTATCCTGTATCCTATCCTATCCTCTATTCTATCCAATCCCCTATCCTATCATATCCTCTATCCTATCCTATCCTCTATCGTATCGTATCCTCTATCCTATCCTATCCTGTATCCTATCCTATCCTCTATCCTATCCAATCCTATATCCTATTCTCTATCCTATCCTATCCTCTATCCTATCCTATCCTCTATCGTATCCTATCCTCTATCCTATCCAATCCCATATCGTATCCTATCTCCTATTCTATCCTCTATCCTATCCAATCCTATATCCTATCCTCTATCCTATCCTATCCTCTATCCTATTCTATCCTCTATCCTATCCAATCCTATATCCTATTCTCTATCCTATCCTATCCTCTATCCTATCCTATCCTCTATCGTATCCTATCCTCTATCCTATCCAATCCCATATCGTATCCTCTATCCCATCATATCCTCTATCCTATCCTATCCTCTATCCTATCCTATCCTCTATTCTATCCTATCCTCTATCGTATCCTATCCTCTATCCTATCCTATCATATCCTCTATCCTATCCTATCCTCTATCCTATCCTATGCTCTATAATATCCTATCCTCTATCCTATCCTATCCTCTATCCTATCCTATCATGTCCTCTATCCTATCCTATCCTATATCCTATCCTATCCTCTATACTATTGTATCCTCTATCCTACCCTATTCTCTATCCTATCCTATCCAATCCCCTATCCTATCCTCTATCCTATCCTATCCTCAATCCTATCGAATCCTCTATACTATCCTATCCTCTATCCTATCCTATCCTCTATCCTATCCTATCCTCTATCCTATCCTATCCTCTATCATATCCTATCCTCTATCCTATCCTATCCTCTATCTTATTCTATCCTCTATCCTATCCAATCCTATATCCTATTCTCTATCCTATCCTATCCTCTATCCTATCCAATGCTATATCCCATCCTCTATCCTATCCTATCCTCTATCCTATCCTATCCTCTATCCTAACCAGTCCTCTATCCTATCCTCTATCATATCCTATCCTCTTTACTATAATATCATCTATCCTATCCTATCCTATCCTCTATCCTTTCCTATCCGCTATCCTATCCTCTATCCTTTCCTATCCGCTATCCTATTCTCTATCCTATCCTATCCTCTATCCTATCCAATGCTATATCCCATCCTCTATCCTATCCTATCCTCTATCCTATCCTATCCTCTATCCTAACCAGTCCTCTATCCTATCCTCTATCATATCCTATCCTCTTTACTATAATATCATCTATCCTATCCTATCCTATCCTCTATCCTTTCCTATCCGCTATCCTATCCTCTATCCTTTCCTATCCGCTATCCTATCCTCTATCCTATCCTATCCTCTATCCTATCCTATCCTCTATCCTATCCTATCCTCTATCCTATCCTATCCTCTATCCTATCCTATTCTCTATCCTATCATATCCTCTATCCTATCATATCCTCTATCCTATCCTATCCTCTATTCTAATCCTATCCTCTACCCTATCCTATCCTCTATCATATCCTATCCTCTATCCTACCCTATCCTCTATCTTATTCTATCCTCTATCCTATCCAATCCTATATCCTATTCTCTATCCTATCCTATCCTCTATCCTATCCAATGCTATATCCCATCCTCTATCCTATCCTATCCTCTATCCTATCCTATCCTCTATCCTAACCAGTCCTCTATCCTATCCTCTATCATATCCTATCCTCTTTACTATAATATCATCTATCCTATCCTATCCTATCCTCTATCCTTTCCTATCCGCTATCCTATCCTCTATCCTTTCCTATCCGCTATCCTATCCTCTATCCTATCCTATCCTCTATCCTATCCTATCCTCTATCCTATCCTATCCTCTATCCTATCCTATCCTCTATCCAATCCTATCCTCTATCCTATCCTATCATATCCTCTATCCTACCCTATCCTCTATCCTATCCTATGCTCTATCCTATCCTATCCTCTATCCTATCCTATCCTCTATCCTATCCTATCATATCCTCTATCCTATCCTATCCTATATCCTATCCTATCCTCTATACTATTGTATCCTCTATCCTACCCTATTCTCTATCCTATCCTATCCAATCCCCTATCCTATCCTCTATCCTATCCTATCCTCAATCCTATCGAATCCTCTATCCTATCCTATCCTCTATCCTATCCTATCCTCTATCCTATCCTATCCTCTATCCTATCCTATCCTCTATCCTATCATATCCTCTATCCTATCCTATCCTGTACCCTATCCTATCCTCTATTCTATCCAATCCCCTATCCTATCCTGTATCCTATCCTATCCTCTATCCTATCCTATCCTCTATCATATCCTATACTCTATCCTCTCCTATCCTCTATCCTATTCTATCCTCTATCCTATCCAATCCTATATCCTATTCTCTATTCTATCCTATCCTCTATCCTATCCTATCGTCTATCCTATCCTACCCTCTATCCTATCCTATCCTATATCCCATCCTATCCTCTATCCTATCCAATCCCCTATCCTCTCCTCTATCCTATCCTATACTCTAACATATCCTAATCTCTATCCTATCTTATCCTGTATCCTATTCTATACTCTATCCTATCCTTTCCGCTATCCTATCCTATCCTCTATCCTATCCTATCCTCTATCGTATCCTATCCTCTATCCTATCCTATCCTCTATCCTATCCTATCCTCTATCCTATCCTATCCTCTATCCTATCCTATCCTCTATCATATCCTATCCTCTATCCTATCCTATCCTCTATCCTATTCTATCCTCTATCCTATCCAATCCTATATCCTATCCTCTATCCTATCCTATCCTCTATCCTATTCTATCCTCTATCCTATCCAATCCTATATCCTATTCTCTATCCTATCCTATCCTCTATCCTATCCTATCCTCTATCGTATCCTATCCTCTATCCTATCCAATCCCATATCGTATCCTCTATCCTAACATATCCTCTATCCTATCCTATCCTCTATCCTATCCTATCCTCTATCCTATCCTATCCTCTATCCTATCCAGTCCCGTACCCTATCCTCTATCATATCCTATCCTCTTTACTATAATATCATCTATCCTATCCTATCCTATCCTCTATCCTATCCTTCTATCCTATCCTATCCTCTATCCTATCCTATCCTCTATCCTACCCTATCCTCTATCCTATCATATCCTCTATCCTATCATATCCTCTATCCTATCCTATCCTCTATCATATCCTATCCTCTACCCTATCCTATCCTCTATCATATCCTATCCTCTATCCTATCCTATCCTCTATCTTATTCTATCCTCTATCCTATCCAATCCTATATCCTATTCTCTATCCTATCCTATCCTCTATCCTATCCTATCCTCTATCGTATCCTATCCTCTATCCTATCCAATCCCATATCGTATCCTCTATCCCATCATATCCTCTATCCTATCCTATCCTCTATCCTATCCTATCCTCTATTCTATCCTATCCTCTATCGTATCCTATCCTCTATCCTATCCTATCATATCCTCTATCCTATCCTATCCTCTATCCTATCCTATGCTCTATAATATCCTATCCTCTATCCTATCCTATCCTCTATCCTATCCTATCATGTCCTCTATCCTATCCTATCCTATATCCTATCCTATCCTCTATACTATTGTATCCTCTATCCTACCCTATTCTCTATCCTATCCTATCCAATCCCCTATCCTATCCTCTATCCTATCCTATCCTCAATCCTATCGAATCCTCTAGACTATCCTATCCTGTACCCAATCCTATCCTCTATTCTATCCAATCCTCTATCCTATCCTATCCTCTATCCTATCCTATCCTCTATCCTATCATATCCTCTATCCTATCCTATCCTGTACCCAATCCTATCCTCTATTCTATCCAATTCCCTATCCTATCCTGTATCCTATCCTATCCTCTATCCTATCCTGTATCCTATCCTATCCTCTATCCTATCCTATCCTCTATCGTATCCTATCCTCTATCCTATCCTATCCTCTATCCTATCCTATCCTCTATCCTATCCTATCCTCTATCCTATCCTATCCTCTATCATATCCTATCCTCTATCCTATCCTATCCTCTATCCTATTCTATCCTCTATCCTATCCAATCCTATATCCTATCCTCTATCCTATCCTATCCTCTATCCTATTCTATCCTCTATCCTATCCAATCCTATATCCTATTCTCTATCCTATCCTATCCTCTATCCTATCCTATCCTCTATCGTATCCTATCCTCTATCCTATCCAATCCCATATCGTATCCTCTATCCTAACATATCCTCTATCCTATCCTATCCTCTATCCTATCCTATCCTCTATCCTATCCTATCCTCTATCCTATCCAGTCCCGTATCCTATCCTCTATCATATCCTATCCTCTTTACTATAATATCATCTATCCTATCCTATCCTATCCTCTATCCTATCCTTCTATCCTATCCTATCCTCTATCCTATCCTATCCTCTATCCTATCCTATTCTCTATCCTATCATATCCTCTATCCTATCATATCCTCTATCCTATCCTATCCTCTATTCTAATCCTATCCTCTACCCTATCCTATCCTCTATCATATCCTATCCTCTATCCTATCCTATCCTCTATCTTATTCTATCCTCTATCCTATCCAATCCTATATCCTATTCTCTATCCTATCCTATCCTCTATCCTATCCTATCCTCTATCGTATCCTATCCTCTATCCTATCCAATCCCATATCGTATCCTCTATCCTATCATATCCTCTATCCTATCCTATCCTCTATCCTATCCTATCCTCTATTCTATCCTATCCTCTATCGTATCCTATCCTCTATCCTATCCAATCCTATATCGTATCCTCTATCCTATCCTATCCTCTATCCTATCCAGTCCCCTATCCTATCCTCTATCATATCTTATCCTCTTTACTATAATATCATCTACCCTATCCTATCCTATCCTCTATCCTATCCTATCCTCTATCCTATCCTATCCTCTATCCTATCCTATCCTCTATCCAATCCTATCCTCTATCCTATCGTATCATATCCTCTATCCTATCCTATCCTCTATCCTATCCTATCCTCTATACTATTGTATCTTCTACCCTACCCTATTCTCTATCCTATCCAATCCAATCCCCTATCCTATCCTCTATCCTATCCTATCCTCAATCCTATCGAATCCTCTATCCTATCCTATCCTCTATGCTAACCTGTCCTCTACCCTATCCTCTCCTCTATTCTATCCTATCCTCTATCCTATCATATCCTCTATCCTACCCTATCCTCTATCCTATCCTGTCCTCTATCCTATCATATCCTCTATCCTATCCAATCCTATATCCTATTCTCTATCCTATCCTATCCTCTATCCAATCCTATCCTCTATCGTATCCTATCCTCTATCCTATCCAATCCCATATCGTATCCTATATCCTATTCTATCCTCTATCCTATCCAATCCTATATCCTATTCTCTATCCTATCCTATCCTCTATCCTATCCTATCTTCTATCGTATCCTATCCTCTATCCTATCCAATCCCATATCGTATCCTCTATCCTATCATATCCTCTATCCTATCCTATCCTCTATCCTATCCTCTATCATATCCTATCCTCTTTACTATAATATCATCTATCCTATCCTATCCTATCCTCTATCCTTTCCTATCCGCTATCCTATCCTATCCTCTATCCTGTCCTATCCTCTATCCTATCCTATCCTCTATCCTATCCTATCCTCTATCCTATCCTATCCTCTATCCTATCCTATCCTCTATCCAATCCTATCCTCTATCCTATCCTATCATATCCTCTATCCTATCCTATCCCCTATCCTATCCTATGCTCTATCCTATCCTATCCTCTATCCTGTCCTATCCTCTATCCTATCCTATCATATCCTCTATCCTATCCTATCCTATATCCTATCCTATCCTCTATACTATTGTATCCTCTATCCTACCCTATTCTCTATCCTATCCTATCCAATCCCCTATCCTATCCTCTATCCTATCCTATCCTCAATCCTATCGAATCCTCTATCCTATCCTATCCTCTATCCTATCCTATCCTCTATCGTATCCTATCCTCTATCCTATCCTATCCTCTATCCTATCCTATCCTCTATCCTATCCTATCCTCTATCCTATCCTATCCTCTATCATATCCTATCCTCTATCCTATCCTATCCTATATCCTATTCTATCCTCTATCCTATCCAATCCTATATCCTATCCTCTATCCTATCCTATCCTCTATCCTATTCTATCCTCTATCCTATCCAATCCTATATCCTATTCTCTATCCTATCCTATCCTCTATCCTATCCTATCCTCTATCGTATCCTATCCTCTATCCTATCCTCTATCCTATCCTATCCTCTATCCTAACATATCCTCTATCCTATCCTATCCTCTATCCTATCCTATCCTCTATCCTATCCTATCCTCTATCCTATCCAGTCCCGTATCCTATCCTCTATCATATCCTATCCTCTTTACTATAATATCATCTATCCTATCCTATCCTATCCTCTATCCTATCCTTCTATCCTATCCTATCCTCTATCCTATCCTATCCTCTATCCTATCCTATCCTCTATCCTATCCTATCCTTTATCCTATCATATCCTCTATCCTATCCTATCCTGTACCCAATCCTATCCTCTATTCTATCCAATTCCCTATCCTATCCTGTATCCTATCCTATCCTCTATCCTATCCTGTATCCTATCCTATCCTCTATCCTATCCTATCCTCTATCGTATCCTATCCTCTATCCTATCCTATCCTCTATCCTATCCTATCCTCTATCCTATCCTATCCTCTATCCTATCCTATCCTCTATCATATCCTATCCTCTATCCTATCCTATCCTCTATCCTATTCTATCCTCTATCCTATCCAATCCTATATCCTATCCTCTATCCTATCCTATCCTCTATCCTATTCTATCCTCTATCCTATCCAATCCTATATCCTATTCTCTATCCTATCCTATCCTCTATCCTATCCTATCCTCTATCGTATCCTATCCTCTATCCTATCCAATCCCATATCGTATCCTCTATCCTAACATATCCTCTATCCTATCCTATCCTCTATCCTATCCTATCCTCTATCCTATCCTATCCTCTATCCTATCCAGTCCCGTATCCTATCCTCTATCATATCCTATCCTCTTTACTATAATATCATCTATCCTATCCTATCCTATCCTCTATCCTATCCTTCTATCCTATCCTATCCTCTATCCTATCCTATCCTCTATCCTATCCTATTCTCTATCCTATCATATCCTCTATCCTATCATATCCTCTATCCTATCCTATCCTCTATTCTAATCCTATCCTCTACCATATCCTATCCTCTATCATATCCTATCCTCTATCCTATCCTATCCTCTATCTTATTCTATCCTCTATCCTATCCAATCCTATATCCTATTCTCTATCCTATCCTATCCTCTATCCTATCCTATCCTCTATCGTATCCTATCCTCTATCCTATCCAATCCCATATCGTATCCTCTATCCTATCATATCCTCTATCCTATCCTATCCTCTATCCTATCCTATCCTCTATTCTATCCTATCCTCTATCGTATCCTATCCTCTATCCTATCCAATCCTATATCGTATCCTCTATCCTATCCTATCCTCTATCCTATCCAGTCCCCTATCCTATCCTCTATCATATCTTATCCTCTTTACTATAATATCATCTACCCTATCCTATCCTATCCTCTATCCTATCCTATCCTCTATCCTATCCTATCCTCTATCCTATCCTATCCTCTATCCAATCCTATCCTCTATCCTATCGTATCATATCCTCTATCCTATCCTATCCTCTATCCTATCCTATCCTCTATACTATTGTATCTTCTACCCTACCCTATTCTCTATCCTATCCAATCCAATCCCCTATCCTATCCTCTATCCTATCCTATCCTCAATCCTATCGAATCCTCTATCCTATCCTATCCTCTATGCTAACCTGTCCTCTACCCTATCCTCTCCTCTATTCTATCCTATCCTCTATCCTATCATATCCTCTATCCTATCCTATCCTCTATCCTATCCTGTCCTCTATCCTATCATATCCTCTATCCTATCCAATCCTATATCCTATTCTCTATCCTATCCTATCCTCTATCCAATCCTATCCTCTATCGTATCCTATCCTCTATCCTATCCAATCCCATATCGTATCCTATATCCTATTCTATCCTCTATCCTATCCAATCCTATATCCTATTCTCTATCCTATCCTATCCTCTATCCTATCCTATCTTCTATCGTATCCTATCCTCTATCCTATCCAATCCCATATCGTATCCTCTATCCTATCATATCCTCTATCCTATCCTATCCTCTATCCTATCCTATCATATCCTCTATCCTATCCTATCCCCTATCCTATCCTATGCTCTATCCTATCCTATCCTCTATCCTGTCCTATCCTCTATCCTATCCTATCCTCAATCCTATCGAATCCTCTATCCTATCCTATCCTCTATGCTAACCTGTCCTCTACCCTATCCTCTCCTCTATTCTATCCTATCCTCTATCCTATCATATCCTCTATCCTATCCTATCCTCTATCCTATCCTGTCCTCTATCCTATCATATCCTCTATCCTATCCAATCCTATATCCTATTCTCTATCCTATCCTATCCTCTATCCAATCCTATCCTCTATCGTATCCTATCCTCTATCCTATCCAATCCCATATCGTATCCTATATCCTATTCTATCCTCTATCCTATCCAATCCTATATCCTATTCTCTATCCTATCCTATCCTCTATCCTATCCTATCTTCTATCGTATCCTATCCTCTATCCTATCCAATCCCATATCGTATCCTCTATCCTATCATATCCTCTATCCTATCCTATCCTCTATCCTATCCTATCATATCCTCTATCATATCCTATCCTCTTTACTATAATATCATCTATCCTATCCTATCCTATCCTCTATCCTATCCTATCCTCTATCCAATCCTATCCTCTATCCTATCCTATCATATCCTCTATCCTATCCTATCCCCTATCCTATCCTATGCTCTATCCTATCCTATCCTCTATCCTGTCCTATCCTCTATCCTATCCTATCATATCCTCTATCCTATCCTATCCTATATCCTATCCTATCCTCTATACTATTGTATCCTCTATCCTACCCTATTCTCTATCCTATCCTATCCAATCCCCTATCCTATCCTCTATCCTATCCTATCCTCAATCCTATCGAATCCTCTATCCTATCCTATCCTCTATCCTATCCTATCCTCTATCGTATCCTATCCTCTATCCTATCCTATCCTCTATCCTATCCTATCCTCTATCCTATCCTATCCTCTATCCTATCCTATCCTCTATCATATCCTATCCTCTATCCTATCCTATCCTATATCCTATTCTATCCTCTATCCTATCCAATCCTATATCCTATCCTCTATCCTATCCTATCCTCTATCCTATTCTATCCTCTATCCTATCCAATCCTATATCCTATTCTCTATCCTATCCTATCCTCTATCCTATCCTATCCTCTATCGTATCCTATCCTCTATCCTATCCTCTATCCTATCCTATCCTCTATCCTAACATATCCTCTATCCTATCCTATCCTCTATCCTATCCTATCCTCTATCCTATCCTATCCTCTATCCTATCCTATCCTCTATCCTATCCTATCCTCTATCCTATCCAGTCACGTATCCTATCCTCTATCATATCCTATCCTCTTTACTATAATATCATCTATCCTATCCTATCCTATCCTCTATCCTATCCTTCTATCCTATCCTATCCTCTATCCTATCCTATAATCTATCCTATCCTATCCTCTATCCTATCATATCCTCTATCCTATCATATCCTCTACCCTATCCTATCCTCTATCCTATCCTATCCTCTACACTATCCTATCCTCTATCGTATCCTATCCTCTATCCTATCATATCCTCTATCCTATCCTATCCTCTATCCTATCCTATCCTCTATTCTATCCTATCCTCTATCCTATCCAATCCTATATCGTATCCTCTATCCTATCCTATCCTCTATTCTATCCTATCCTCTATCCTATCATATCCTCCATCCTATCCTATCCTCTATCCTATCCTGTCCTCTATCCTATCATATCCTCTATCCTATTATATCCTGTATCCTATCCTATCCTCTATTCTATCCAATCCCCTATCGTATCCTCTATCCTATCCTATCCTCTATCCTATCCTATCCTCTATCATATCCTATCCTCTATCCTATCCTATCCTCTATCCTATTCTATCCTCTATCCTATCCAAACCTATATCCTATTCTCTATCCTATCCTATCCTCTATCCTATCCTATCCTCTATCGTATCCTATCCTCTATCCTATCCAATCCCTTATCGTATCCTACCCTCTATCCTATCATATCCTCTATGATATCCTATCCTGTATCCTATCCTATCCTCTATTCTATCCAATCCCCTATCCTATCCTCTATCCTATCCTATCCTCTATCCTATCCTATCCTATATCCTATCCTATCCTCTATCCTATCCAATCCCCTATCCTCTCCTCTATCCTATCCTATACTCTATCCTATTCTATACTCTATCCTATCCTTTCCGCTATCCTATCCTATCCTCTATCCTATCCTATCCTCTATCGTATCCTATCCTCTATCCTATCCACTCCTATATCGTATCCTCTAGCCTATCCTATCCTCTATCCTATCCTATCCTCTATCCTATCCTATCCTCTATCCTATCCTATCCTCTATCCTATCCTATCCTCTATCCTATCCTATCCTCCATCCTATCCTATCCTCTATCCTATCCTATCCTCTATCCTATCCTATCCTCTATCCTATCCTATCCTCTATCCTATCCTATCCTCTATCCTATCCAGTCCCGTATCCTATCCTCTACCATATCCTATCCTCTTTACTATAATATCATCTATCCTATCCTATCCTATCCTCTATCCTATCCTATCCTCTATCCTATTCTATCCTCTATCCTCTCCAATCCTATATCCTATTCTCTATACTATCCTATCCTCTATCCTATCCTATCCTCTATCGTATCCTATCCTCTATCCTATCCAATCCCATATCGTATCCTCTATCCTATCATATCCTCTATCCTATCCTATCCTCTATCCTATCCTATCCTCTATTCTATGCTATCCTCTATCGTATCCTATCCTCTATCCTATCCAATCCTATATCGTATCCTCTATCCTATGCTATCCTCTATCCTATCCTATCCTCTTTACTATAATATCATCTACCCTATCCTATCCTGTCCTCTATCCTTTCCTATCCTCTATCCTATCCTATCCTCTATCCTATCCTATCCTCTATCCTATCCTATCCTCTATCCAATCCTATCCTCTATCCTATCCTATCATATCCTCTATCCTATCCTATCCTCTATCCTATCCTATGCTCTATCCTATCCTATCCTCTATGCTATCCTATCCTCTATCCTATCCACTCCTATATCGTATCCTCTAGCCTATCCTATCCTCTATCCTATCCTATCCTCTATCCTATCCTATCCTCTATCCTATCCTATCCTCTATCCTATCCTATCCTCTATCCTATCCTATCCTCTATCCTATCCAATCCTATATCCTATTCTCTATCCTATCCTATCCTCTATCCTATCCTATCCTCTATCGTATCCTATCCTCTATCCTATCCTCTATCCTATCCTATCCTCTATCCTAACATATCCTCTATCCTATCCTATCCTCTATCCTATCCTATCCTCTATCCTATCCTATCCTCTATCCTATCCAGTCCCGTATCCTATCCTCTATCATATCCTATCCTCTTTACTATAATATCATCTATCCTATCCTATCCTATCCTCTATCCTATCCTTCTATCCTATCCTATCCTCTATCCTATCCTATCCTCTATCCTATCCTATCCTCTATCCTATCCTATCCTTTATCCTATCATATCCTCTATCCTATCCTATCCTGTACCCAATCCTATCCTCTATTCTATCCAATTCCCTATCCTATCCTGTATCCTATCCTATCCTCTATCCTATCCTGTATCCTATCCTATCCTCTATCCTATCCTATCCTCTATCGTATCCTATCCTCTATCCTATCCTATCCTCTATCCTATCCTATCCTCTATCCTATCCTATCCTCTATCCTATCCTATCCTCTATCATATCCTATCCTCTATCCTATCCTATCCTCTATCCTATTCTATCCTCTATCCTATCCAATCCTATATCCTATCCTCTATCCTATCCTATCCTCTATCCTATTCTATCCTCTATCCTATCCAATCCTATATCCTATTCTCTATCCTATCCTATCCTCTATCCTATCCTATCCTCTATCGTATCCTATCCTCTATCCTATCCAATCCCATATCGTATCCTCTATCCTAACATATCCTCTATCCTATCCTATCCTCTATCCTATCCTATCCTCTATCCTATCCTATCCTCTATCCTATCCAGTCCCGTATCCTATCCTCTATCATATCCTATCCTCTTTACTATAATATCATCTATCCTATCCTATCCTATCCTCTATCCTATCCTTCTATCCTATCCTATCCTCTATCCTATCCTATCCTCTATCCTATCCTATTCTCTATCCTATCATATCCTCTATCCTATCATATCCTCTATCCTATCCTATCCTCTATTCTAATCCTATCCTCTACCATATCCTATCCTCTATCATATCCTATCCTCTATCCTATCCTATCCTCTATCTTATTCTATCCTCTATCCTATCCAATCCTATATCCTATTCTCTATCCTATCCTATCCTCTATCCTATCCTATCCTCTATCGTATCCTATCCTCTATCCTATCCAATCCCATATCGTATCCTCTATCCTATCATATCCTCTATCCTATCCTATCCTCTATCCTATCCTATCCTCTATTCTATCCTATCCTCTATCGTATCCTATCCTCTATCCTATCCAATCCTATATCGTATCCTCTATCCTATCCTATCCTCTATCCTATCCAGTCCCCTATCCTATCCTCTATCATATCTTATCCTCTTTACTATAATATCATCTACCCTATCCTATCCTATCCTCTATCCTATCCTATCCTCTATCCTATCCTATCCTCTATCCTATCCTATCCTCTATCCAATCCTATCCTCTATCCTATCGTATCATATCCTCTATCCTATCCTATCCTCTATCCTATCCTATCCTCTATACTATTGTATCTTCTACCCTACCCTATTCTCTATCCTATCCAATCCAATCCCCTATCCTATCCTCTATCCTATCCTATCCTCAATCCTATCGAATCCTCTATCCTATCCTATCCTCTATGCTAACCTGTCCTCTACCCTATCCTCTCCTCTATTCTATCCTATCCTCTATCCTATCATATCCTCTATCCTATCCTATCCTCTATCCTATCCTGTCCTCTATCCTATCATATCCTCTATCCTATCCAATCCTATATCCTATTCTCTATCCTATCCTATCCTCTATCCAATCCTATCCTCTATCGTATCCTATCCTCTATCCTATCCAATCCCATATCGTATCCTATATCCTATTCTATCCTCTATCCTATCCAATCCTATATCCTATTCTCTATCCTATCCTATCCTCTATCCTATCCTATCTTCTATCGTATCCTATCCTCTATCCTATCCAATCCCATATCGTATCCTCTATCCTATCATATCCTCTATCCTATCCTATCCTCTATCCTATCCTATCATATCCTCTATCCTATCCTATCCCCTATCCTATCCTATGCTCTATCCTATCCTATCCTCTATCCTGTCCTATCCTCTATCCTATCCTATCCTCAATCCTATCGAATCCTCTATCCTATCCTATCCTCTATGCTAACCTGTCCTCTACCCTATCCTCTCCTCTATTCTATCCTATCCTCTATCCTATCATATCCTCTATCCTATCCTATCCTCTATCCTATCCTGTCCTCTATCCTATCATATCCTCTATCCTATCCAATCCTATATCCTATTCTCTATCCTATCCTATCCTCTATCCAATCCTATCCTCTATCGTATCCTATCCTCTATCCTATCCAATCCCATATCGTATCCTATATCCTATTCTATCCTCTATCCTATCCAATCCTATATCCTATTCTCTATCCTATCCTATCCTCTATCCTATCCTATCTTCTATCGTATCCTATCCTCTATCCTATCCAATCCCATATCGTATCCTCTATCCTATCATATCCTCTATCCTATCCTATCCTCTATCCTATCCTATCATATCCTCTATCATATCCTATCCTCTTTACTATAATATCATCTATCCTATCCTATCCTATCCTCTATCCTATCCTATCCTCTATCCAATCCTATCCTCTATCCTATCCTATCATATCCTCTATCCTATCCTATCCCCTATCCTATCCTATGCTCTATCCTATCCTATCCTCTATCCTGTCCTATCCTCTATCCTATCCTATCATATCCTCTATCCTATCCTATCCTATATCCTATCCTATCCTCTATACTATTGTATCCTCTATCCTACCCTATTCTCTATCCTATCCTATCCAATCCCCTATCCTATCCTCTATCCTATCCTATCCTCAATCCTATCGAATCCTCTATCCTATCCTATCCTCTATCCTATCCTATCCTCTATCGTATCCTATCCTCTATCCTATCCTATCCTCTATCCTATCCTATCCTCTATCCTATCCTATCCTCTATCCTATCCTATCCTCTATCATATCCTATCCTCTATCCTATCCTATCCTATATCCTATTCTATCCTCTATCCTATCCAATCCTATATCCTATCCTCTATCCTATCCTATCCTCTATCCTATTCTATCCTCTATCCTATCCAATCCTATATCCTATTCTCTATCCTATCCTATCCTCTATCCTATCCTATCCTCTATCGTATCCTATCCTCTATCCTATCCTCTATCCTATCCTATCCTCTATCCTAACATATCCTCTATCCTATCCTATCCTCTATCCTATCCTATCCTCTATCCTATCCTATCCTCTATCCTATCCTATCCTCTATCCTATCCTATCCTCTATCCTATCCAGTCACGTATCCTATCCTCTATCATATCCTATCCTCTTTACTATAATATCATCTATCCTATCCTATCCTATCCTCTATCCTATCCTTCTATCCTATCCTATCCTCTATCCTATCCTATAATCTATCCTATCCTATCCTCTATCCTATCATATCCTCTATCCTATCATATCCTCTACCCTATCCTATCCTCTATCCTATCCTATCCTCTACACTATCCTATCCTCTATCGTATCCTATCCTCTATCCTATCATATCCTCTATCCTATCCTATCCTCTATCCTATCCTATCCTCTATTCTATCCTATCCTCTATCCTATCCAATCCTATATCGTATCCTCTATCCTATCCTATCCTCTGTCCTGTCCAGTCCCCTATCCTATCCTCTATCATATCCTATCCTCTATCCTATCCTATGCTCTATCCTATCCTATCCTCTATCCTATCCTATCCTCTATCCAATCCTATCCTCTATCCTATCGTATCATATCCTCTATCCTATCCTATCCTCTATCCTATCCTATCCTCTATACTATTGTATCTTCTACCCTACCCTATTCTCTATCCTATCCTATCCAATCCCCTATCCTATCCTCTATCCTATCCTATCCTCAATCCTATCGAATCCTCTATCCTATCCTATCCTCTATTCTATCCTATCCTCTATCCTATCATATCCTCCATCCTATCCTATCCTCTATCCTATCCTGTCCTCTATCCTATCATATCCTCTATCCTATTATATCCTGTATCCTATCCTATCCTCTATTCTATCCAATCCCCTATCGTATCCTCTATCCTATCCTATCCTCTATCCTATCCTATCCTCTATCATATCCTATCCTCTATCCTATCCTATCCTCTATCCTATTCTATCCTCTATCCTATCCAAACCTATATCCTATTCTCTATCCTATCCTATCCTCTATCCTATCCTATCCTCTATCGTATCCTATCCTCTATCCTATCCAATCCCTTATCGTATCCTACCCTCTATCCTATCATATCCTCTATGATATCCTATCCTGTATCCTATCCTATCCTCTATTCTATCCAATCCCCTATCCTATCCTCTATCCTATCCTATCCTCTATCCTATCCTATCCTATATCCTATCCTATCCTCTATCCTATCCAATCCCCTATCCTCTCCTCTATCCTATCCTATACTCTATCCTATTCTATACTCTATCCTATCCTTTCCGCTATCCTATCCTATCCTCTATCCTATCCTATCCTCTATCGTATCCTATCCTCTATCCTATCCACTCCTATATCGTATCCTCTAGCCTATCCTATCCTCTATCCTATCCTATCCTCTATCCTATCCTATCCTCTATCCTATCCTATCCTCTATCCTATCCTATCCTCTATCCTATCCTATCCTCCATCCTATCCTATCCTCTATCCTATCCTATCCTCTATCCTATCCTATCCTCTATCCTATCCTATCCTCTATCCTATCCTATCCTCTATCCTATCCAGTCCCGTATCCTATCCTCTACCATATCCTATCCTCTTTACTATAATATCATCTATCCTATCCTATCCTATCCTCTATCCTATCCTATCCTCTATCCTATTCTATCCTCTATCCTCTCCAATCCTATATCCTATTCTCTATACTATCCTATCCTCTATCCTATCCTATCCTCTATCGTATCCTATCCTCTATCCTATCCAATCCCATATCGTATCCTCTATCCTATCATATCCTCTATCCTATCCTATCCTCTATCCTATCCTATCCTCTATTCTATGCTATCCTCTATCGTATCCTATCCTCTATCCTATCCAATCCTATATCGTATCCTCTATCCTATGCTATCCTCTATCCTATCCTATCCTCTTTACTATAATATCATCTACCCTATCCTATCCTGTCCTCTATCCTTTCCTATCCTCTATCCTATCCTATCCTCTATCCTATCCTATCCTCTATCCTATCCTATCCTCTATCCAATCCTATCCTCTATCCTATCCTATCATATCCTCTATCCTATCCTATCCTCTATCCTATCCTATGCTCTATCCTATCCTATCCTCTATGCTATCCTATCCTCTATCCTATCCACTCCTATATCGTATCCTCTAGCCTATCCTATCCTCTATCCTATCCTATCCTCTATCCTATCCTATCCTCTATCCTATCCTATCCTCTATCCTATCCTATCCTCTATCCTATCCTATCCTCTATCCTATCCTATCCTCTATGCTATCCTATCCTCTATCCTATCCTATCCTCTATCCTATCCTATCCTCTATCCTATCCTATCCTCTATCCTATCCTATCCTCTATCCTATCCTATCCTCTATCCTATCCTATCCTCTATCCTATCCTATCCTCTATCCTATCCTATCCTCTATCCTATCCTATCCTCTATCATATCCTATCCTCTATCCTATCCTATCCTCTATCCTATCCTATCCTCTATCCTATCCTATCCTCAATCCTATCGAATCCTCTATCCTATCCTATCCTCTATGCTAACCTGTCATCTACCCTATCCTATCCTCTATTCTATCCTATCCTCTATCCTATGCTATCCTCTATTCTATCGTATCCTCTATCCTATCCAATCCTATATCGTATCCTCTAACCTATCCTATCCTCTATCCTATCCCATCCTCTATCCTATCCTATTCTCTATCCTATCCTATCCTCTATCCTATCCTATCCTGTATCCTATCCTATCCTCTATTCTATCCAATCCCCTATCCTATCCTCTATCCTATCCTATTCTATATCCTATCCTATCCTCTATCCTATTCAATCCCCTATCCTCTCCTCTATCCTATCCTATACTCTATCATATCCTAACCGCTATCCTATCTTATCCTCTATCCTATTCTATACTCTATCCTATCCTTTCCGCTATCCTATCCTATCCTCTATCCTATCCTATCCTCTATCGTATCCTATCCTCTATCCTATCCACTCCTATATCGTATCCTCTAGCCTATCCTATCCTCTATCCTATCCTATCCTCTATCCTATCCTATCCTCTATCCTATCCTATCCTCTATCCTATCCTATCCTCTATCCTATCCACTATCCTATCCTATCCTCTATCCTATCCTATCCTCTATCCTATCCTATCCTCTATCCTATCCTATCCTCTATCCTATCCTATCCTCTATCCTATCCTATACTCTATCCTATCCTATCCTCTATCCTATCCTATCCTCTATCCTATCCTATCCTCTATCCTATCCTATCCTCTATCCTATCCTATCCTCTATCCTATCCTATCCTCTATCCTATCATATCCTCTATCCTATCCTATCCTCTATCCTATCCTATCCTCTATCCTATCCTATCCTCTATCCTATCCTATCCTCTATCCTATCCTATCCTCTATCCTATCCTATCCTCTATCCTATCCTCTATCCTATCCTCTATCCTATCCTATCCTCTATCCTATCCTATCCTCCATCCTATCCTATCCTCTATCCTATCCTATCCTCTATCCTATCCTATCCTCTATCCTATCCTCTATCCTATCCTATCCTCTATCCTATCCTATCCTCTATCCTATCCTATCCTCTACCCTATCCTATCCTCTATCATATCCTATCCTCTCTCCTATCCTATCCTCTATCCTATTCTATCCTCTATCCTATCCAATCCTATATCCTATTCTCTATACTATCCTATCCTCTATCCTATCCTATCCTCTATCGTATCCTATCCTCTATCCTATCCAATCCCATATCGTATCCTCTATCCTATCATATCCTCTATCCTATCCTATCCTCTATCCTATCCTATCCTCTATCCTATCCTATCCTCTATCCAATCCTATCCTCTATCCTATCCTATCATATCCTCTATCCTATCCTATCCTCTATCCTATCCTATGCTCTATCCTATCCTATCCTCTATCCTATCCTATCCTCTATCCTATCCTATCCTCTATCCTACCCTATCCTCTATCCTATCCTATCATATCCTCTATCCTATCCTATCCTCTATCCTATCCTATGCTCTATCCTATCCTATCCTCTATCGTATCCTATCCTCTATCCTATCCTATCCTCTATCCTATCCTATCCTCTATCCTATCCAGTCCCCTATCCTATCCTCTATCATATCGTATCCTCTTTACTATAATATCATCTATCCTATCCTATCCTATCCTCTATCCTATCCTATCCTATCCTATCCTCTATCCTATCCTATCCTCTATCCTATCCTATCCTCTATCCTATCCAGTCCCCTATCCTATCCTCTATCATATCCTATCCTGTTTACTATAATATCATCTATCCTATCCTATCCGATCCTCTATCCTATCCTATTCTCTATCCTATCCTATCCTCTATCCTATCCTATCCTCTATCCTATCATATCCTCTATCCTATCCTATCCTGTATCCTATCCTATCCTCTATTCTATCCAATCCCCTATCCTATCCTCTATCCTATCCTATCCTCTATCCTATCCAGTCCCCTATCCTATCCTCTATCATATCCTATCCTCTTTACTATAATATCATCTATCCTATCCTATCCTATCCTCTATCCTATCCTATCCTCTATCCTATCCTATCCTCTATGCTATCCTATCCTCTATCCTATCCTATCCTCTATCCTATCCTATCCTCTATCCTATCCTATCCTCTATCCTATCCTATCCTCTATCCTATCCTATCCTCTATCCTATCCTATCCTCTATCCTATCCTATCCTCTATCCTATCCTATCCTCTATCCTATCCTATCCTCTATCATATCCTATCCTCTATCCTATCCTATCCTCTATCCTATCCTATCCTCTATCCTATCCTATCCTCAATCCTATCGAATCCTCTATCCTATCCTATCCTCTATGCTAACCTGTCATCTACCCTATCCTATCCTCTATTCTATCCTATCCTCTATCCTATGCTATCCTCTATTCTATCGTATCCTCTATCCTATCCAATCCTATATCGTATCCTCTAACCTATCCTATCCTCTATCCTATCCCATCCTCTATCCTATCCTATTCTCTATCCTATCCTATCCTCTATCCTATCCTATCCTGTATCCTATCCTATCCTCTATTCTATCCAATCCCCTATCCTATCCTCTATCCTATCCTATTCTATATCCTATCCTATCCTCTATCCTATTCAATCCCCTATCCTCTCCTCTATCCTATCCTATACTCTATCATATCCTAACCGCTATCCTATCTTATCCTCTATCCTATTCTATACTCTATCCTATCCTTTCCGCTATCCTATCCTATCCTCTATCCTATCCTATCCTCTATCGTATCCTATCCTCTATCCTATCCACTCCTATATCGTATCCTCTAGCCTATCCTATCCTCTATCCTATCCTATCCTCTATCCTATCCTATCCTCTATCCTATCCTATCCTCTATCCTATCCTATCCTCTATCCTATCCACTATCCTATCCTATCCTCTATCCTATCCTATCCTCTATCCTATCCTATCCTCTATCCTATCCTATCCTCTATCCTATCCTATCCTCTATCCTATCCTATACTCTATCCTATCCTATCCTCTATCCTATCCTATCCTCTATCCTATCCTATCCTCTATCCTATCCTATCCTCTATCCTATCCTATCCTCTATCCTATCCTATCCTCTATCCTATCATATCCTCTATCCTATCCTATCCTCTATCCTATCCTATCCTCTATCCTATCCTATCCTCTATCCTATCCTATCCTCTATCCTATCCTATCCTCTATCCTATCCTATCCTCTATCCTATCCTCTATCCTATCCTCTATCCTATCCTATCCTCTATCCTATCCTATCCTCCATCCTATCCTATCCTCTATCCTATCCTATCCTCTATCCTATCCTATCCTCTATCCTATCCTCTATCCTATCCTATCCTCTATCCTATCCTATCCTCTATCCTATCCTATCCTCTACCCTATCCTATCCTCTATCATATCCTATCCTCTCTCCTATCCTATCCTCTATCCTATTCTATCCTCTATCCTATCCAATCCTATATCCTATTCTCTATACTATCCTATCCTCTATCCTATCCTATCCTCTATCGTATCCTATCCTCTATCCTATCCAATCCCATATCGTATCCTCTATCCTATCATATCCTCTATCCTATCCTATCCTCTATCCTATCCTATCCTCTATCCTATCCTATCCTCTATCCAATCCTATCCTCTATCCTATCCTATCATATCCTCTATCCTATCCTATCCTCTATCCTATCCTATGCTCTATCCTATCCTATCCTCTATCCTATCCTATCCTCTATCCTATCCTATCCTCTATCCTACCCTATCCTCTATCCTATCCTATCATATCCTCTATCCTATCCTATCCTCTATCCTATCCTATGCTCTATCCTATCCTATCCTCTATCGTATCCTATCCTCTATCCTATCCTATCCTCTATCCTATCCTATCCTCTATCCTATCCAGTCCCCTATCCTATCCTCTATCATATCGTATCCTCTTTACTATAATATCATCTATCCTATCCTATCCTATCCTCTATCCTATCCTATCCTATCCTATCCTCTATCCTATCCTATCCTCTATCCTATCCTATCCTCTATCCTATCCAGTCCCCTATCCTATCCTCTATCATATCCTATCCTGTTTACTATAATATCATCTATCCTATCCTATCCGATCCTCTATCCTATCCTATTCTCTATCCTATCCTATCCTCTATCCTATCCTATCCTCTATCCTATCATATCCTCTATCCTATCCTATCCTGTATCCTATCCTATCCTCTATTCTATCCAATCCCCTATCCTATCCTCTATCCTATCCTATCCTCTATCCTATCCAGTCCCCTATCCTATCCTCTATCATATCCTATCCTCTTTACTATAATATCATCTATCCTATCCTATCCTATCCTCTATCCTATCCTATCCTCTATCCTATCCTATCCTCTATGCTATCCTATCCTCTATCCTATCCTATCCTCTATCCTATCCTATCCTCTATCCTATCCTATCCTCTATCCTATCCTATCCTCTATCCTATCCTATCCTCTATCCTATCCTATCCTCTATCCTATCCTATCCTCTATCCTATCCTATCCTCTATCCTATCCTATCCTCTATCATATCCTATCCTCTATCCTATCCTATCCTCTATCCTATCCTATCCTCTATCCTATCCTATCCTCAATCCTATCGAATCCTCTATCCTATCCTATCCTCTATGCTAACCTGTCATCTACCCTATCCTATCCTCTATTCTATCCTATCCTCTATCCTATGCTATCCTCTATTCTATCGTATCCTCTATCCTATCCAATCCTATATCGTATCCTCTAACCTATCCTATCCTCTATCCTATCCCATCCTCTATCCTATCCTATTCTCTATCCTATCCTATCCTCTATCCTATCCTATCCTGTATCCTATCCTATCCTCTATTCTATCCAATCCCCTATCCTATCCTCTATCCTATCCTATTCTATATCCTATCCTATCCTCTATCCTATTCAATCCCCTATCCTCTCCTCTATCCTATCCTATACTCTATCATATCCTAACCGCTATCCTATCTTATCCTCTATCCTATTCTATACTCTATCCTATCCTTTCCGCTATCCTATCCTATCCTCTATCCTATCCTATCCTCTATCGTATCCTATCCTCTATCCTATCCACTCCTATATCGTATCCTCTAGCCTATCCTATCCTCTATCCTATCCTATCCTCTATCCTATCCTATCCTCTATCCTATCCTATCCTCTATCCTATCCTATCCTCTATCCTATCCTCTATCCTATCCTATCCTCTATCCTATCCTATCCTCTATCCTATCCTATCCTCTATCCTATCCTATCCTCTATCCTATCCTATCCTCTATCCTATCCTATACTCTATCCTATCCTATCCTCTATCCTATCCTATCCTCTATCCTATCCTATCCTCTATCCTATCCTATCCTCTATCCTATCCTATCCTCTATCCTATCCTATCCTCTATCCTATCCTATCCTCTATCCTATCATATCCTCTATCCTATCCTATCCTCTATCCTATCCTATCCTCTATCCTATCCTATCCTCTATCCTATCCTATCCTCTATCCTATCCTATCCTCTATCCTATCCTATCCTCTATCCTATCCTCTATCCTATCCTATCCTCTATCCTATCCTATCCTCCATCCTATCCTATCCTCTATCCTATCCTATCCTCTATCCTATCCTCTATCCTATCCTATCCTCTATCCTATCCTATCCTCTATCCTATCCTATCCTCTATCCTATCCTATCCTCTATCCTATCCTATCCTCTATCCTATCCTATCCTCTATCCTATCCTATCCTCTATCCTATATTATCCTCTATCCTATCCTATCCTCTATCCTATCCTATCCTCTATCCTATCCTATCCTCTATCCTATCCTATCCTCTATCCTATCCTATCCTCTATCCTATCCTATCCTCTATCCTATCCTATCCTCTATCCTATCCTATCCTCTATCCTATCCTATCCTCCATCCTATCCAGTCCCGTATCCTATCCTCTATCATATCCTATCCTCTTTACTATAATATCATCTATCCTATCCTATCCTATCCTCTATCCTATCCTATCCTCTATCCTATCCTATCCTCTATCCTATCCTATCCTATCCTCTATCCTATCCTATCCTCTATCCTATCCTATCCTCTATCCTATCCTATCCTCTATCCTATCCTATCCTCTATCCTATCCTATCCTCTATCCTATCCTATCCTCTATCCTATCCTATCCTCTATCCTATCCTATCCTCTATCCTATCCTATCCTCTATCCTATCCTATCCTCTATCCTATCCTATCCTCTATCATATCCTATCCTCTTTACTATAATATCATCTATCCTATCCTATCCTATCCTCTATCCTATCCTATCCTCTATCCTATCCTATCCTCTATCCTATCCTATCCTCTATCCTATCCAGTCCCGTATCCTATCCTCTATCATATCCTATCCTCTTTACTATAATATCATCTATCCTATCCTATCCTATCCTCTATCCTATCCTATCCTCTATCCTATCCTATCCTGTATCCTATCCTATCCTCTATTCTATCCAATCCCCTATCCTATCCTATCCTCTATCCTATCCTATCCTCTATCCTATCATATCCTCTATCCTATCCTATCCTCTATCCTATCCTATCCTCTACCCTATCCTATCCTCTATCATATCCTATCCTCTCTCCTATCCTATCCTCTATCCTATTCTATCCTCTATCCTATCCAATCCTATATCCTATTCTCTATACTATCCTATCCTCTATCCTATCCTATCCTCTATCGTATCCTATCCTCTATCCTATCCTCTATCGTATCCTATCCTCTATCCTATCCAATCCCATATCGTATCCTCTATCCTATCATATCCTCTATCCTATCCTATCCTCTATCCTATCCTATCCTCTATCCTATCCTATCCTCTATCCAATCCTATCCTCTATCCTATCCTATCATATCCTCTATCCTATCCTATCCTCTATCCTATCCTATGCTCTATCCTATCCTATCCTCTATCCTATCCTATCCTCTATCCTATCCTATCCTCTATCCTACCCTATCCTCTATCCTATCCTATCATATCCTCTATCCTATCCTATCCTCTATCCTATCCTATGCTCTATCCTATCCTATCCTCTATCGTATCCTATGCTCTATCCTATCCTATCCTCTATCCTATCCTATCCTCTATCCTATCCAGTCCCCTATCCTATCCTCTATCATATCCTATCCTCTTTACTATAATATCATCTATCCTATCCTATCCTATCCTCTATCCTATCCTATCCTATCCTATCCTCTATCCTATCCTATCCTCTATCCTATCCTATCCTCTATCCTATCCTATCCTCTATCCTATCCTATCCTCTATCCTATCCTATCCTCCATCCTATCCAGTCCCGTATCCTATCCTCTATCATATCCTATCCTCTTTACTATAATATCATCTATCCTATCCTATCCTATCCTCTATCCTATCCTATCCTCTATCCTATCCTATCCTATCCTCTATCCTATCCTATCCTCTATCCTATCCTATCCTCTATCCTATCCTATCCTCTATCCTATCCTATCCTCTATCCTATCCTATCCTCTATCCTATCCTATCCTCTATCCTATCCTATCCTCTATCCTATCCTATCCT
Source organism: Halictus rubicundus (assembly GCF_050948215.1). NCBI lineage: Eukaryota > Metazoa > Arthropoda > Insecta > Hymenoptera > Halictidae > Halictus > Halictus rubicundus. Next base: position 224,436 of record NW_027488763.1, on the reverse strand, counting down.
CTATCCTATCCTATCCTCTATCATATCCTATCCCCTTTACTATAATATCATCTATCCTATCCTATCCTATCCTCTATCCTATCCTATCCTCTATCCTATCCTATCCTCTATCCTATCCTATCCTCTATCCTATCCAGTCCCGTATCCTATCCTCTATCATATCCTATCCTCTTTACTATAATATCATCTATCCTATCCTATCCTATCCTCTATCCTATCCTATCCTCTATCCTATCCCATCCTGTATCCTATCCTATCCTCTATTCTATCCAATCCCCTATCCTATCCTATCCTCTATCCTATCCTATCCTCTATCCTATCATATCCTCTATCCATCCTATCCTCTATCCTATCCTATCCTCTACCCTATCCTATCCTCTATCATATCCTATCCTCTCTCCTATCCTATCCTCTATCCTATTCTATCCTCTATCCTATCCAATCCTATATCCTATTCTCTATACTATCCTATCCTCTATCCTATCCTATCCTCTATCGTATCCTATCCTCTATCCTATCCAATCCCATTTCGTATCCTCTATCCTATCATATCCTCTATCCTATCCTATCCTCTATCCTATCCTATCCTCTATCCTATCCTATCCTCTATCCAATCCTATCCCTCTATCCTATCCTATCATATCCTCTATCCTATCCTATCCTCTATCCTATCCTATGCTCTATCCTATCCTATCCTCTATCCTATCCTATCCTCTATCCTATCCTATCCTCTATCCTACCCTATCCTCTATCCTATCCTATCATATCCTCTATCCTATCCTATCCTCTATCCCTATCCTATGCTCTATCCTATCCTATCCTCTATCGTATCCTATCCTCTATCCTATCCTATCCTCTATCCTATCCTATCCTCTATTCTATCCAATCCCCTATCCTATCCTATCCTCTATCCTATCCTATCCTCTATCCTATCATATCCTCTATCCTATCCTATCCTCTATCCTATCCTATCCTCTACCCTATCCTATCCTCTATCATATCCTATCCTCTCTCCTATCCTATCCTCTATCCTATTCTATCCTCTATCCTATCCAATCCTATATCCTATTCTCTATACTATCCTATCCTCTATCCTATCCTATCCTCTATCGTATCCTATCCTCTATCCTATCCAATCCCATTTCGTATCCTCTATCCTATCATATCCTCTATCCTATCCTATCCTCTATCCTATCCTATCCTCTATCCTATCCTATCCTCTATCCAATCCTATCCTCTATCCTATCCTATCATATCCTCTATCCTATCCTATCCTCTATCCTATCCTATGCTCTATCCTATCCTATCCTCTATCGTATCCTATCCTCTATCCTATCCTATCCTCTATCCTATCCTATCCTCTATTCTATCCAATCCCCTATCCTATCCTATCCTCTATCCTATCCTATCCTCTATCCTATCCTATCCTCTATCCTATCCAGTCCCCTATCCTATCCTCTATCATATCCTATCCTCTTTACTATAATATCATCTACCCTATCCTATCCTATCCTCTATCCTATCCTATCCTCTATCCTATCCTATCCTGTATCCTATCCTATCCTCTATTCTATCCAATCCCCTATCCTATCCTATCCTCTATCCTATCCTATCCTCTATCCTATCATATCCTCTATCCTATCCTATCCTCTATCCTATCCTATCCTCTACCCTATCCTATCCTCTATCATATCCTATCCTCTCTCCTATCCTATCCTCTATCCTATTCTATCCTCTATCCTATCCAATCCTATATCCTATTCTCTATACTATCCTATCCTCTATCCTATCCTATCCTCTATCGTATCCTATCCTCTATCCTATCCAATCCCATATCGTATCCTCTATCCTATCATATCCTCTATCCTATCCTATCCTCTATCCTATCCTATCCTCTATCCTATCCTATCCTCTATCCAATCCTATCCTCTATCCTATCCTATCATATCCTCTATCCTATCCTATCCTCTATCCTATCCTATGCTCTATCCTATCCTATCCTCTATCCTATCCTATCCTCTATCCTATCCAATCCTATATCCTATTCTCTATACTATCCTATCCTCTATCCTATCCTATCCTCTATCGTATCCTATCCTCTATCCTATCCAATCCCATATCGTATCCTCTATCCTATCATATCCTCTATCCTATCCTATCCTCTATCCTATCCTATGCACTATCCTATCCTATCCTCTATCGTATCCTATCCTCTATCCTATCCTATCCTCTATCCTATCCTATCCTCTATCCTATCCAGCCCCTATCCTATCCTCTATCATATCCTATCCTCTTTACTATAATATCATCTATCCTATCCTATCCTATCCTCTATCCTATCCTATCCTCTATCCTATCCTATCCTCTATCCTATCCTATCCTCTATCCTATCCTATCCTCTATCCTATCCAGTCCCCTATCCTATCCTCTATCATATCCTATCCTCTCTCCTATCCTATCCTCTATCCTATTCTATTCTCTATCCTATCCAATCCTATATCTTATTCCCTATACTATCCTATCCTCTATCCTATCCTATCCTCTGTCCTATCCTATTCTCTATCCTATCCTATCCTCTATCCTATCCTATCCTCTATCCTATCATATCCTCTATCCTATCCTATCCGGTATCCTATCCTATCCTCTATTCTATCCAATCCCCTATCCTATCCTCTATCCTATCCTATCCTCTATCATATCCTATCCTCTATCCTATCTTATCCTCTATCCTATTCTATCCTCTATCCAATCCAATCCTATATCCTATTCTCTATCCTATCCTATCCTATCCTCTATCTTATCCTACCCTCTATCCTATCCTATCCTCTATCCTATCCTATCCTCTATCCTATCCTATCCTCTATCCTATCCTATCCTCTATCCTATCCTATCCTCTATCCTATCCTATCCTCTATCCTATCCTATCCTCTATCCTATCCTATCCTCTATCCTATCCTATCCTCTATCCTATCCTATCCTCTATCCTATCCAGTCCCGTATCCTATCCTCTATCATATCCTATCCTCTTTACTATAATATCATCTATCCTATCCTATCCTATCCTCTATCCTATCCTATCCTCTATCCTATCCTATCCTGTATCCTATCCTATCCTCTATTCTATCCACTCCCCTATCCTATCCTATCCTCTATCCTATCCTATCCTCTATCCTATCCTATCCTCTATCCTATCATATCCTCTATCCTATCCTATCCTCTATCCTATCCTATCCTCTACCCTATCCTATCCTCTATCATATCCTATCCTCTCTCCTATCCTATCCTCTATCCTATTCTATTCTCTACCCTATCCAATCCTATATCTTATTCCCTATACTATCCTATCCTCTATCCTATCCTATCCTCTATCGTATCCTATCCTCTATCCTATCCAATCCCATATCGTATCCTCTATCCTATCATATCCTCTATCCTATCCTATCCTCTATCCTATCCAATCCTATATCGTATCCTCTATCCTATCCTATCCTCTATCCTATCCTATCCTCTATCCTATCCAGTCCCCTATCCTATCCTCTATCATATCCTATCCTCTTTACTATAATATCATCTACCCTATCCTATCCTATCCTCTATCCTATCCTATCCTCTATCCTATCCTATCCTCTATCCTATCCTATCCTCTATCCTATCCTATCCTCTATCCCATCCTATCATATCCTCTATCCTATCCTATCCTCTATCCTATCCTATGCTCTATCCTATCCTATCCTCTATCCTATCCTATCCTCTATCCTATCCTATCCTCTATCCTATCCTATCCTCTATCCAATCCTATCCTCTATTCTATCCAATCCCCTATCCTATCCTATCCTCTATCCTATCCAATCCTATATCGTATCCTCTAACCTATCCTATCCTCTATCCTATCCTATCCTCTATCCTATCCAGTCCCCTATCCTATCCTCTATCATATCCTATCCTCTTTACTATAATATCATCTATCCTATCCTATCCGATCCTCTATCCTATCCAATCCTATATCGTATCCTCTAACCTATCCTATCCTCTACCCTATCCTATCCTCTATCCTATCCAGTCCCCTATCCTATCCTATCCTGTATCCTATCCTATCCTCTATTCTATCCAATCCCCTATCCTATCCTCTATCCTATCCTATCCTCTATCCTATCCAGTCCCCTATCCTATCCTCTATCATATCCTATCCTCTTTACTATAATATCATCTATCCTATCCTATCCTATCCTCTGTCCTATCCTATCCTCTATCCTACCCTATCCTCTATCCTATCCTATCCTCTATCCTATCCTATCCTCTATCCTATCCTATCCTCTATCCTATCCTATCCTCTATCCTATCCAGTCCCCTATCCTATCCTCTATCATATCCTATCCTCTTTACTATAATATCATCTATCCTATCCTATCCGATCCTCTATCCTATCCTATCCTCTATCCTATCCTATTCTCTATCCTATCCTATCCTCTATCCTATCCTCTATCCTATCCTATCCTCTATCCTATCATATCCTCTATCCTATCCTATCCGGTATCCTATCCTATCCTCTATTCTATCCAATCCCCTATCCTATCCTCTATCCTATCCTATCCTCTATCATATCCTATCCTCTATCCTATCTTATCCTCTATCCTATTCTATCCTCTATCCAATCCAATCCTATATCCTATTCTCTATCCTATCCTATCCTATCCTCTATCTTATCCTACCCTCTATCCTATCCTATCCTCTATCCTATCCTATCCTCTATCCTATCCTATCCTCTATCCTATCCTATCCTCTATCCTATCCTATCCTCTATCCTATCCTATCCTCTATCCTATCCTATCCTCTATCCTATCCTATCCTCTATCCTATCCTATCCTCTATCCTATCCAGTCCCGTATCCTATCCTCTATCATATCCTATCCTCTTTACTATAATATCATCTATCCTATCCTATCCTATCCTCTATCCTATCCTATCCTCTATCCTATCCTATCCTGTATCCTATCCTATCCTCTATTCTATCCACTCCCCTATCCTATCCTATCCTCTATCCTATCCTATCCTCTATCCTATCATATCCTCTATCCTATCCTATCCTCTATCCTATCCTATCCTCTACCCTATCCTATCCTCTATCATATCCTATCCTCTCTCCTATCCTATCCTCTATCCTATTCTATTCTCTATCCTATCCAATCCTATATCTTATTCCCTATACTATCCTATCCTCTATCCTATCCTATCCTCTATCGTATCCTATCCTCTATCCTATCCAATCCCATATCGTATCCTCTATCCTATCATATCCTCTATCCTATCCTATCCTCTATCCTATCCAATCCTATATCGTATCCTCTATCCTATCCTATCCTCTATCCTATCCTATCCTCTATCCTATCCAGTCCCCTATCCTATCCTCTATCATATCCTATCCTCTTTACTATAATATCATCTACCCTATCCTATCCTATCCTCTATCCTATCCTATCCTCTATCCTATCCTATCCTCTATCCTATCCTATCCTCTATCGTATCCTATCCTCTATCCTATCCAATCCCATATCGTATCCTCTATCCTATCATATCCTCTATCCTATCCTATCCTCTATCCTATCCAATCCTATATCGTATCCTCTATCCTATCCTATCCTCTATCCTATCCTATCCTCTATCCTATCCAGTCCCCTATCCTATCCTCTATCATATCCTATCCTCTTTACTATAATATCATCTACCCTATCCTATCCTATCCTCTATCCTATCCTATCCTCTATCCTATCCTATCCTCTATCCTATCCTATCCTCTATCCTATCCTATCCTCTATCCCATCCTATCATATCCTCTATCCTATCCTATCCTCTATCCTATCCTATGCTCTATCCTATCCTATCCTCTATCCTATCCTATCCTCTATCCTATCCTATCCTCTATCCTATCCTATCCTCTATCCAATCCTATCCTCTATTCTATCCAATCCCCTATCCTATCCTATCCTCTATCCTATCCAATCCTATATCGTATCCTCTAACCTATCCTATCCTCTATCCTATCCAGTCCCCTATCCTATCCTCTATCATATCCTATCCTCTTTACTATAATATCATCTATCCTATCCTATCCGATCCTCTATCCTATCCAATCCTATATCGTATCCTCTAACCTATCCTATCCTCTATCCTATCCTATCCTCTATCCTATCCAGTCCCCTATCCTATCCTATATCATATCCTATCCTCTATCCTATCCAATCCCCTATCCTCTCCTCTATCCTATCCTATACTCTATCATATCCTAACCTCTATCCTATCTTATCCTCTATCCTATTCTATACTCTATCCTATCCTTTCCGCTACCCTATCCTATCCTATATCCTATCCTATCCTCTATCGTATCCTATCCTCTATCCTATCCACTCCTATATCGTATCCTCTAGCCTATCCTATCCTCTATCCTATCCTATCCTCTATCCTATCCTATCCTCTATCGTATCCTATCCTCTATCCTATCCTATCCTATCCTCTATCCTATCCTATCCTCTATCCTATCCAGTCCCCTATCCTATCCTCTATCATATCCTATCCTCTTTACTATAATATCAACTATCCTATCCTCTATCCTATCCTATCCTATACTCTATCATATCCTAACCTCTATCCTATCTTATCCTCTATCCTATTCTATACTCTATCCTATCCTTTCCGCTACCCTATCCTATCCTATATCCTATCCTATCCTCTATCGGATCCTATCCTCTATCCTATCCACTCCTATATCGTATCCTCTAGCCTATCCTATCCTATATCCTATCCTATCCTCTATCCTATCCTATCCTCTATCGTATCCTATCCTCTATCCTATCCTATCCTATCCTCTATCCTATCCAGTCCCCTATCCTATCCTCTATCATATCCTATCCTCTTTACTATAATATCAACTATCCTATCCTCTATCCTATCCTATCCTCTATCCTATCCTATCCTATCCTCTATCCTATCCTATCCTCTATCCCATCCTATCCTCTATCCTATCCTATCCTCTATCCTATCATATCCTCTATCCTATCCTATCCTCTATCCTATCCTATCCTATACCCTATCATATCCTAACCTCTATCCTATCCTATCCTCTATCCTATCATATCCTCTATCCTATCCTATCCTCTATACTATCCTATCCTCTACCCTATCCTATCCTCTATCATATCCTATCCTCTCTCCTATCCTATCCTCTATCCTATTCTATTCTCTATCCTATCCAATCCTATATCTTATTCCCTATACTATCCTATCCTCTATCCTATCCTATCCTCTATCCTATCCTATTCTCTATCCTATCCTATCCTCTATCCTATCCTATCCTCTATCCTATCCAGTCCCGTATCCTATCCTCTATCATATCCTATCCTCTTTACTATAATATCATCTATCCTATCCTATCCTATCCTCTATCCTATCCTATCCTCTATCCTATCCTATCCTCTATCCTATCCTATCCTCTATCATATCCTATCCTCTTTACTATAATATCATCTATCCTATCCTATCCTATCCTCTATCCTATCCTATCCTCTATCCTATCCTATCCTGTATCCTATCCTATCCTCTATTCTATCCACTCCCCTATCCTATCCTATCCTCTATCCTATCCTATCCTCTATCCTATCATATCCTCTATCCTATCCTATCCTCTATCCTATCCTATCCTCTACCCTATCCTATCCTCTATCCTATCCTATCCTCTATCGTATCCAATCCCATATCGTATCCTCTATCCTATCATATCCTCTATCCTATCCTATCCTCTATCCTATCCTATCCTCTATCCAATCCTATCCTCTATTCTATCCAATCCCCTATCCTATCCTATCCTCTATCCTATCCAATCCTATATCGTATCCTCTAACCTATCCTATCCTCTATCCTATCCTATCCTCTATCCTATCCAGTCCCCTATCCTATCCTCTATCATATCCTATCCTCTTTACTATAATATCATCTATCCTATCCTATCCGATCCTCTATCCTATCCAATCCTATATCGTATCCTCTAACCTATCCTATCCTCTATCCTATCCTATCCTCTATCCTATCCAGTCCCCTATCCTATCCTATATCATATCCTATCCTCTATCCTATCCAATCCCCTATCCTCTCCTCTATCCTATCCTATACTCTATCATACCCTAACCTCTATCCTATCTTATCCTCTATCCTATTCTATACTCTATCCTATCCTTTCCGCTACCCTATCCTATCCTATATCCTATCCTATCCTCTATCGTATCCTATCCTCTATCCTATCCACTCCTATATCGTATCCTCTAGCCTATCCTATCCTCTATCCTATCCTATCCTCTATCGTATCCTATCCTCTATCCTATCCTATCCTATCCTCTATCCTATCCTATCCTCTATCCTATCCAGTCCCCTATCCTATCCTCTATCATATCCTATCCTCTTTACTATAATATCAACTATCCTATCCTCTATCCTATCCTATCCTCTATCCTATCCTATCCTATACTCTATCATATCCTAACCTCTATCCTATCTTATCCTCTATCCTATTCTATACTCTATCCTATCCTTTCCGCTACCCTATCCTATCCTATATCCTATCCTATCCTCTATCGGATCCTATCCTCTATCCTATCCACTCCTATATCGTATCCTCTAGCCTATCCTATCCTATATCCTATCCTATCCTCTATCCTATCCTATCCTCTATCATATCCTATCCTCTCTCCTATCCTATCCTCTATCCTATTCTATTCTCTATCCTATCCAATCCTATATCTTATTCCCTATACTATCCTATCCTCTATCCTATCCTATCCTCTATCCTATCCTATTCTCTATCCTATCCTATCCTCTATCCTATCCTATCCTCTATCCTATCATATCCTCTATCCTATCCTATCCGGTATCCTATCCTATCCTCTATTCTATCCAATCCCCTATCCTATCCTCTATCCTATCCTATCCTCTATCATATCCTATCCTCTATCCTATCTTATCCTCTATCCTATTCTATCCTCTATCCAATCCAATCCTATATCCTATTCTCTATCCTATCCTATCCTATCCTCTATCTTATCCTACCCTCTATCCTATCCTATCCTCTATCCTATCCTATCCTCTATCCTATCCTATCCTCTATCCTATCCTATCCTCTATCCTATCCTATCCTCTATCCTATCCTATCCTCTATCCTATCCTATCCTCTATCCTATCCTATCCTCTATCCTATCCTATCCTCTATCCTATCCTATCCTCTATCCTATCCTATCCTCTATCCTATCCTATCCTCTATCCTATCCTATCCTCTATCCTATCCTATCCTCTATCCTATCCTATCCTCTATCCCATCCTATCATATCCTCTATCCTATCCTATCCTCTATCCTATCCTATGCTCTATCCTATCCTATCCTCTATCCTATCCTATCCTCTATCCTATCCTATCCTCTATCCTATCCTATCCTCTATCCTATCCTATCCTCTATCCAATCCTATCCTCTATTCTATCCAATCCCCTATCCTATCCTATCCTCTATCCTATCCAATCCTATATCGTATCCTCTAACCTATCCTATCCTCTATCCTATCCTATCCTCTATCCTATCCAGTCCCCTATCCTATCCTCTATCATATCCTATCCTCTTTACTATAATATCATCTATCCTATCCTATCCGATCCTCTATCCTATCCAATCCTATATCGTATCCTCTAACCTATCCTATCCTCTATCCTATCCTATCCTCTATCCTATCCAGTCCCCTATCCTATCCTATATCATATCCTATCCTCTATCCTATCCAATCCCCTATCCTCTCCTCTATCCTATCCTATACTCTATCATATCCTAACCTCTATCCTATCTTATCCTCTATCCTATTCTATACTCTATCCTATCCTTTCCGCTACCCTATCCTATCCTATATCCTATCCTATCCTCTATCGTATCCTATCCTCTATCCTATCCACTCCTATATCGTATCCTCTAGCCTATCCTATCCTCTATCCTATCCTATCCTCTATCCTATCCTATCCTCTATCGTATCCTATCCTCTATCCTATCCTATCCTATCCTCTATCCTATCCTATCCTCTATCCTATCCAGTCCCCTATCCTATCCTCTATCATATCCTATCCTCTTTACTATAATATCAACTATCCTATCCTCTATCCTATCCTATCCTCTATCCTATCCTATCCTATACTCTATCATATCCTAACCTCTATCCTATCTTATCCTCTATCCTATTCTATACACTATCCTATCCTTTCCGCTACCCTATCCTATCCTATATCCTATCCTATCCTCTATCGGATCCTATCCTCTATCCTATCCACTCCTATATCGTATCCTCTAGCCTATCCTATCCTATATCCTATCCTATCCTCTATCCTATCCTATCCTCTATCGTATCCTATCCTCTATCCTATCCTATCCTATCCTCTATCCTATCCTACCCTCTATCCTATCCTATCATATATCCTATCATATCCTCTATCCTATCCTATCCTGTATCCTATTCTATCCTCTATCCTATCCAATCCTATATCCTATTCTCTATCCTATCCTATCCTATCCTCTATCCTATCCTACCCTCTATCCTATCCTATCCTATATCCTATCCTATCCTCTATCCTATCCTATCCTCTATCCTATTCTATCCTCTATCCTTTCCAATCCTATATCCTATTCTCTATCCTATCCTATCCTCTATCGTATCCTATCCTCTATTATATCCAATCCCATATCGTATCCTCTATCCTATCCTATCCTCTATCCTATCCTATCCTCTATCCTATCCTATCCTCTATTCTATCCTATCCTCTATCGTATCCTATCCTCTATCCTATCCAATCCTATATCGTATCCTCTATCCTATCCTATCCTCTATCCTATCCTATCCTCCATCCTATGCTATCCTCTATCCTATCCTATCCTCTATACTATCCAATTCTCTATCCTATCCTATCCTCTATCATATCCTATCCTCTATCCTATCCTATCCTCTATCCTATCCTATCCTCTATCCTATCCTCTCCTCAATCCTATCCTATCCTCAATCCTAACCTAACCTCTATCCTATCCTATTCTCTATCCTATCCTACCCTCTATCCTATCCTATCCTCTATCCTATCCTATCCTCTATCCTATCCTCTCCTCAATCCTATCCTATCCTCTATCCTATCCTATCCCCTATCCTATTCAATCTCATATCCTATCTTATCCTCTATCATATCCTATCCTCTATCGTATCCTATCTTTTATCGTATCCTATCCTCTATCCTATCCTATCCTCTATCCTATCCTCTATCCTATCCTCTACCCTATCCTATCTTCTATCCTATCCTATTCTCTATCCTATCCTATTCTCTATCCTATCCTATCCTATCCTGTATCCTATCTAGTCCCGTATCCTATCGTCTATCATATCCTATCCTCTTTACTATAATATCATCTATCCTATCCTATCCTATCCTCTATCCTACCCTATCCTCTATCCTATAATATCCTCTATGCCATCCTAATCTCTATCCTATCAATCCCCTATCCTATCCTCTATCCTATCCTATCCTCTATCCTATCCAATTCTCTATCCTATCCTATCCTCTATCATATCCTATCCTCTATCCTATAGTATCCTCTATCCTATCCTATCCTCTATCCTATCCTCTCCTCAAACCTATCCTATCCTCAATCCTAACCTAACCTCTATCCTATCCTCTCCTCAATCCTATCCTATCCTCTATCCTATCCTATCCCCTATCCTATTCAATCTCATATCCTATCCTATCCTCTATCATATCCTATCCTCTATCGTATCCTATCTTCTATCGTATCCTATCCTCTATCCTATCCTATCCTCTATCCTATCCTCTATCCTATCCTCTACCCAATCCTATCTTCTATCCTATCCTATTCTCTATCCTATCCTATCCTATGCACTATCGTATGCTCTATCCTATCCCATCCTCTATCCTATCCAATCCCCTATCCTATCCTCTATCCTATCCAATCCCCTATCCTATCCTCTACCCTAGAATACTATGTATCCTATCCTATTCTCTATCCTATCCTATCCTATCCTCAATCCTATCCTATCCCCTATCCTATCCTATCCTCTATCCTATCCTATCCTCTATCCTATCCTATCCTCTATGCTATCCTATCCCCAATTCTATCATATCCTCAATTCTATCCTATCCTCTATCCTATCCTATCATTTATGCAATCCTATCCTATACTCTATACCATCCTATCATCTATGCTAGCCTATCCTGAATCTTATCCTATCCAATCTCCTATCCTATCCTCTATCCTTTCCTCTATCCTATCCTCTATCCCATCCAATCCTCTATCCTATCCTCTATCCTATCCTATCCTCTATCCTATCCTATCCTCAATCCTATCCTCTCCTCAATCCTATACTATCCTCTATCCTATCCTCTCCTCAATCCTATCCTATCCTCAATCCTATCCTATCCTCTATCCTATCTTATCCTCTATCCTATCCTGTACTCTATTCTATCCTATCCTCTATCTTATCCTATCCACTATCCTATCCTATCCTCAATCCAATCCTATACTCTATCCTATCCTATTCTCTATCCTATCATATCCTCTATCCTATCCTCTCCTCAATCCTATCCTATCCTCAATCCAATCCTATCCTCTATCCTATAATATCCTCTATCCTATCCTATCCTATCCTCTATCCTATCCTCTATCCTATCCTCTATCCTATCCTATCCTCTATCCTCTCCTCTCCTCAATCCTATCCTATCCTCAAATCCTATCCTATCCTCTATCCTATCTTATCCTCTATCCTATCCTGTACTCTATTCTATCCTATCCTCTATCTTATCCTATCCACTATCCTATCCTATCCTCAATCCAATCCTATACTCTATCCTATCCTATTCTCTATCCTATCATATCCTCTATCCTATCCTCTCCTCAATCCTATCCTATCCTCAATCCTAACCTATCCTCTATCATATCCTATTCTCTATACTATCCTATCCTCTATCCTATCCTATCCTCTATCCTATCCTCTATCCTATCCTATCCTCTATCCTATCCTATCTTCTATCCTATCCTATTCTCTATCCTATCCTATCCTATGCACTATCGTATGCTCTATCCTATCCTTTCCTCTATCCTATCCAATCCCCTATCCTATCCTCTACCCTAGAATACCATGTATCCTATCCTATTCTCTATCCTATCCTATCCTATCCTCTATCCTATCCTATTCTCTATCCTACCCTATCCTCTATCCTATAATATCCTCTATCCCATCCTAATCTCTATCCTATAAATCCCCTATCCTATCCTCTATCCTATCCTATCCTCTATCCTATCCAATTCTCTATCCTATCCTATCCTCTATCATATCCTCTCATCTATCCTATCCTATCCTCTATCCTATCCTATCCTCTATCCTATCCTCTATCCTATCCTCTCCTCTATCCTATCCTATCCTATCCTCTATCCTATCCTATTCTCTATCCTACCCTATCCTCTATCCTATAATATCCTCTATCCCATCCTAATCTCTATCCTATAAATCCCCTATCCTATCCTCTATCCTATCCTATCCTCTATCCTATCCAATTCTCTATCCTATCCTATCCTCTATCATATCCTCTCATCTATCCTATCCTATCCTCTATCCTATCCTATCCTCTATCCTATCCTCTCCTCAATCCTATCCTATCCTCAATCCTAACCTAACCTCTATCCTATCCTATTCTCTATCCTATCCTGTCCTCTATCCTATCCTATCCTCAATCCTATCCTATCCTATCCTCCATCCTATCCTATCCTCCATCCTATCCAATCCCCTATCCTATCCTATCCTCAATCCTATCGTATCCTCTATCCTATAGTATCCTCTATCCTATCCTATCCTCTATCCTATCCTATCCTCAATCCTATCCTATCCTCAATCCTATCCTATCCTATCCTCTAGCCTATCCTATCATCTATCATATCCTATCCTCTATCCTATCCTATCGTCTATCCTATCCTATCCTCTATCCTAACCTATCCTCTATCCTATAATATATTCTATCCCATCCTAATCTCTATCCTATCAATCCCCTATCCTATCCTCTATCCTATCCTATCCTCTATCCTATCCAATTCTCTATCCTATCCTATCCTCTATTATATCCTATCCTCTATCCTATCCTATCCTCTATCCTATCCTATCCTCTATCCTATCCTCTCCTCAATCCTATCCTATCCTCAATCCTAACCTAACCTCTATCCTATCCTATTCTCTATCCTATCCTACCCTCTATCCTATCCTATCCTCTATCCTATCCTATCCTCTATCCTATCCTCTCCTCAATCCTATCCTATCCTCTATCCTATCCTATCCTCTATCCTATCCTATCATTTATGCAATCCTATCCTATACTCTATACCATCCTATCATCTATGCTATCCTATCCTGAATCTTATCCTATCCAATCTCCTATCCTATCCTCTATCCTATCGTATGCTCTATCCTATCCTATCCTCTATCCTATCCAATCCCCTATCCTATCCTCTACCCTAGAATACCATGTATCCTATCCGATTCTCTATCCTATCCAATCCTACCCTCTATCCTATCCTATTCTCTATCCTATCCTATCCTCAATCCAATCCTATACTCTATCCTATCCTATCCTCTATCGTATCCTATCCACTATCCTATCCTATCCTCAATCCTATCCTATCCTCTATCATATCCTATCTTCTATCCTATCCTATCCTCTATCCTATCCTATCCTCAATCCTATCCTATCCTCTATCATATCCTATCTTCTATCCTATCCTATCCTCTATCCTATCCTATCCTCTATCCTATCCAATCCCCTATCCTATCCTCTACCCTAGAATACCATGTATCCTATCCTACTCTCTATCCTATCCTATCCTATCCTCTATCTTATCCTATCCTCTATCCTATCCTATCCTCTATCCTATAATATCCTCTATCCCATCCTAATCTCTATCCTATCAATCCCCTATCCTATCCTCTATCCTATCCTATCCTCTTTCCTATCCAATTCTCTATCCTATCCTATCCTCTATCATATCCTATCCTCTATCCTATCCAATCCCCTATTCTATCCTCAATCCTATCCTATCCTCATTCCTATCCTATCCTCTATCCTATCCTATCCTCTATCCTATCGTATCCTCAATCCTATCCTATCCTCTATCGTATCCCATCCTGTATCCTATCCTCTAGCCCATCCTATCCTCTATCCTATTCAATCTCATATCCTATCCTATCCTCTATCATATCCTATCCTCTATCGAATCCTGTCTTCTATCGTATCCTATCCTCTATCCTATCCAATCCTCAATCCTATCCTCTATCCTATCCTATTCTCTATCCTATCCTATCCTCTATCCTATCCTATCCTCTATCCTATCCTATCCTCTATCCTACCTATCCTCTATCCTATAATATCCTCTATCCTATCCTATCCTCTATCCTATCCAATAATCTATCCTATCCTATCGTGTATTATATACTATCCTTTTCCTATCCTCTATCATATCGTATCCTCTATCCTATCCTATCCTCTATCCTACCCTATCCTCTATCCTATAATATCCTCCATCCTATCCTATCCTCTATCTATCCAATAATCTATCCTATCCTATCGTGTATTATATACTATCCTTTTCCTATCCTCTATCATATCGTATCCTCTATCCTATCCTATCGTCTATCCTATTCTATCCTCTATCTTATTTAATGCCCTATCCTATCCTCAATCCTATCCCATCCTCTATCCAATCCTATCCTCTATCCTATCCTGGCCTCTATCCTATCTTATCACCTATCCTATCATATCCTCTATCCTATCCTATCCTCTATCCTATCCTATCCTCTATCCAATCCTATCCTCTATCCTATCCTGGCCTCTATCCTATCTTATCACCTATCCTATCATATCCTCTATCCTATCCTATCCTCTATCCTATCCTATCCTCTATCCAATCTTATCCTCTGTCCTATCCTATCCTCTATCCTATCCTATCCTCTATGCTATCCTATCCTCTATCCTATCCTATGCTCTTACTAATCCTATCCTCTATCCTATCCTATCCTCTATCCTATCCTATCCTCTATCCTATCCCATCATCAATCCTATCCTTTCTTCTATACTATCCTCTATCCTATCCTATCCTCTTACTTATCCTATCCTCTATCCTATCCAATCCCCTATCCTTTCCTCTATCCTATCCTATGCTATCCTATCCTCAATTCTATCCTATCCTCTATCCTATCCTATCATTTATGCAATCCTATCCTATACTCTATACCATCCTATCATCTATGCTAGCCTATCCTGAATCTTATCCTATCCAATCTCCTATCCTATCCTCTATCCTTTCCTCTATCCTATCCTCTATCCCATCCAATCCTCTATCCTATCCTCTATCCTATCCTATCCTCTATCCTATCCTATCCTCAATCCTATCCTCTCCTCAATCCTATACTATCCTCTATCCTATCCTCTCCTCAATCCTATCCTATCCTCAATCCTATCCTATCCTCTATCCTATCTTATCCTCTATCCTATCCTGTACTCTATTCTATCCTATCCTCTATCTTATCCTATCCACTATCCTATCCTATCCTCAATCCAATCCTATACTCTATCCTATCCTATTCTCTATCCTATCATATCCTCTATCCTATCCTCTCCTCAATCCTATCCTATCCTCAATCCAATCCTATCCTCTATCCTATAATATCCTCTATCCTATCCTATCCTATCCTCTATCCTATCCTCTATCCTATCCTCTATCCTATCCTATCCTCTATCCTCTCCTCTCCTCAATCCTATCCTATCCTCAAATCCTATCCTATCCTCTATCCTATCTTATCCTCTATCCTATCCTGTACTCTATTCTATCCTATCCTCTATCTTATCCTATCCACTATCCTATCCTATCCTCAATCCAATCCTATACTCTATCCTATCCTATTCTCTATCCTATCATATCCTCTATCCTATCCTCTCCTCAATCCTATCCTATCCTCAATCCTAACCTATCCTCTATCATATCCTATTCTCTATACTATCCTATCCTCTATCCTATCCTATCCTCTATCCTATCCTCTATCCTATCCTATCCTCTATCCTATCCTATCTTCTATCCTATCCTATTCTCTATCCTATCCTATCCTATGCACTATCGTATGCTCTATCCTATCCTTTCCTCTATCCTATCCAATCCCCTATCCTATCCTCTACCCTAGAATACCATGTATCCTATCCTATTCTCTATCCTATCCTATCCTATCCTCTATCCTATCCTATTCTCTATCCTACCCTATCCTCTATCCTATAATATCCTCTATCCCATCCTAATCTCTATCCTATAAATCCCCTATCCTATCCTCTATCCTATCCTATCCTATCCTCTATCCTATCCTATTCTCTATCCTACCCTATCCTCTATCCTATAATATCCTCTATCCCATCCTAATCTCTATCCTATAAATCCCCTATCCTATCCTCTATCCTATCCTATCCTCTATCCTATCCAATTCTCTATCCTATCCTATCCTCTATCATATCCTCTCATCTATCCTATCCTATCCTCTATCCTATCCTATCCTCTATCCTATCCTCTCCTCAATCCTATCCTATCCTCAATCCTAACCTAACCTCTATCCTATCCTATTCTCTATCCTATCCTGTCCTCTATCCTATCCTATCCTCAATCCTATCCTATCCTATCCTCCATCCTATCCTATCCTCCATCCTATCCAATCCCCTATCCTATCCTATCCTCAATCCTATCGTATCCTCTATCCTATAGTATCCTCTATCCTATCCTATCCTCTATCCTATCCTATCCTCAATCCTATCCTATCCTCAATCCTATCCTATCCTATCCTCTAGCCTATCCTATCATCTATCATATCCTATCCTCTATCCTATCCTATCGTCTATCCTATCCTATCCTCTATCCTAACCTATCCTCTATCCTATAATATATTCTATCCCATCCTAATCTCTATCCTATCAATCCCCTATCCTATCCTCTATCCTATCCTATCCTCTATCCTATCCATTCTCTATCCTATCCTATCCTCTATTATATCCTATCCTCTATCCTATCCTATCCTCTATCCTATCCTATCCTCTATCCTATCCTCTCCTCAATCCTATCCTATCCTCAATCCTAACCTAACCTCTATCCTATCCTATTCTCTATCCTATCCTACCCTCTATCCTATCCTATCCTCTATCCTATCCTATCCTCTATCCTATCCTCTCCTCAATCCTATCCTATCCTCTATCCTATCCTATCCTCTATCCTATCCTATCATTTATGCAATCCTATCCTATACTCAATACCATCCTATCATCTATGCTATCCTATCCTGAATCTTATCCTATCCAATCTCCTAATCCTATCCTCTATCCTATCGTATGCTCTATCCTATCCTATCCCTCTATCCTATCCTATCCACCCCATCCTCCTACCCAATACCAGTCCTATCCGATACTCAATCCTATCCAATCCTACCCTCTATCCTATCCATCCTCCTAGACTTCCATCCTATCACTCTCTACCCTCCTCCTCATCCTATCACTATCCTATCACACATCCCTCAATCCAATCCTATCCACTATCCAAATCCTATCTCGTATCCTTATCCTATCCATCATCCTATCCTATCATCAATCCTATCCTATCCTCTATCATATCCTATCTCTATCCTATCCTATCCTCTATCCTATCCTATCCCTACCTCAATCCTATCCTATCCTCTACCCTCATCATCCTAATCTTCTATCCTATCCTATCCTCTACTTCCTATCCCTATCCTATCCAATCCCAATCCTATCCTACCCTTGAATACCCTGTATCTAACCTACTCTCATCCTACTCTATCCTATCCTCTATCTTATCCTATCCTCTATCCTATCCTATCCTCTATCCTATAATATCCTCTATCCCATCTAATCTCTATCCTATCAATCCCCGATCCCTATCCTTCTTCCTATCCTATCCTCTTTCCTATCCATTCTCTATCCTATCCTATCCTCTATCATATCCTATCCTCTATCCTATCCAATCCCCTATTCTATCCTCAATCCTATCCTATCCTCATTCCTATCCTATCCTCTATCCTATCCTATCCTCTATCCTATCGTATCCTCAATCCTATCCTATCCTCTATCGTATCCCATCCTGTATCCTATCCTCTAGCCCATCCTATCCTCTATCTATTCAATCTCATATCCTATCCTATCCTCTATCATATCCTATCCTCTATCGAATCCTGTCTTCTATCGTATCCTATCCTCTATCCTATCCAATCTCAATCCTATCCTCTATCCCCTATCCTATTCCTCTATCCTATCCTATCCTCTATCCTATCCTATCCTCTATCCTATCCTATCCTCTATCCTACCTATCCTCTATCCTATAATATCCTCTATCCTATCCTATCCTCTATCCTATCCAATAATCTATCCTATCCTATCGTGATTATATACTATCCTTTTCCTATCCTCTATCATATCGTATCCTCTATCCTATCCTATCCTCTATCCTACCCTATCCTCTATCCTATAATATCCTCCATCCTATCCTATCCTCTATCTATCCAATAATCTATCCTATCCTATCGTGTATTATATACTACTCCTTTTCCTATCCTCTATCATATCGTATCCTCTATCCTATCCTATCGTCTATCCTATTCTATCCTCTATCTTATTTAATGCCCTATTCCTATCCTCAATCCTATCCCATCCTCTATCCAATCCTATCCTCTATCCTATCCTGGCCTCTATCCTATCTTATCACCTATCCTATCATATCCTCTATCCTATCCTATCCTCTATCCTATCCTATCCCTCTATCCAATCTTATCCTCTGTCCTATCCTATCCTCTATCCTATCCTATCCTCTATGCTATCCTATCTATCCTATCCTATGCTCTTACTAATCCTATCCACCTCTTCCTATCCTATCCACTATCCTATCCTATCCTCTATCCTATCCCATCATCAATCCTATCCTTTCTCTATACTATCCTCTATCCTATCCTATCCTCTACTTATCCTATCCTCTATCCTATCCAATCCCATATCCTTTCCTCTATCCTACCTATGCTATCCTATCCTCTATCTATCCTATCCTCTATCCTATCCTATCCTCTACCATCCTATCCTCTATCCTATCCTATCCTCTATCCTATCCAATCCTCTATCCTATCCTCTATCCTATCCTATCCTCTTACTTATCCTATCCTCTATCGTATCCTATCCTCTTTCCTATCCTGTCCTCTATCTTATCCTATCCTCTATCCTATCATCTATCCTAATCCTATCATTAACTATCCTATCCTCAATCCTATCCAATCCCCTATCCTATCCTCATCCTAACCCTATCCTATCCCTCCCAATCCATCCTTCCACTCTATCCTCTATCCCTATCCTATCATCTACTTATCCTATCCTCTATCCTATCCAATCCCCTATCCTATCCTCTATCGTATCCTATCCTATCCTATCCTCTCTCCTATCCTATCCTCTATCCTATCCTACCCTCTATCCTATCCTATCCCAATCCTATCCTATCCTCTATCCTATCTCTACCTCCTATCCTCACCTACTACCTCAATCCTATCCTATCCTCACCTATCCTATCCCTACTCCACTCCACTATAACCTATCCTCTTCCTATCCTGTCCTCTACTTATCCTATCCTCTATCCTATCCTCTATCCTATCCTATCCTCTTACTTATCCTATCCTCTATCCTATCCAATCCCCTATCCTATCCTCTATCCTATCCTATCCTCTATCCTATCCCATCCTCAATCCTATCCTTTCCTCTATCCTATCCTCTATCCTATCCTATCCTCTTACTTATCCTATCCTCTATCCTATCCAATCCCCTATCCTATCCTCTATCGTATCCTATCCTATCCTATCCTCTATCCTATCCTATCCTCTATCCTATCCTATCCTCTATCCTATCCTATCCTCTTACTTATCCTATCCTCTATCCTATCCTATCCTCTATCCTACCCTATCCTCTATCCTATAATATCCTCCATCCTATCCTATCCTCTATCTATCCAATAATCTATCCTATCCTATCGTGTATTATATACTATCCTTTTCCTATCCTCTATCATATCGTATCCTCTATCCTATCCTATCGTCTATCCTATTCTATCCTCTATCTTATTTAATGCCCTATCCTATCCTCAATCCTATCCCATCCTCTATCCAATCCTATCCTCTATCCTATCCTGGCCTCTATCCTATCTTATCACCTATCCTATCATATCCTCTATCCTATCCTATCCTCTATCCTATCCTATCCTCTATCCTATCCTATCCTCTATCCAATCTTATCCTCTGTCCTATCCTATCCTCTATCCTATCCTATCCTCTATGCTATCCTATCCTCTATCCTATCCTATGCTCTTACTAATCCTATCCTCTATCCTATCCTATCCTCTATCCTATCCTATCCTCTATCCTATCCCATCATCAATCCTATCCTTTCTTCTATACTATCCTCTATCCTATCCTATCCTCTTACTTATCCTATCCTCTATCCTATCCAATCCCCTATCCTTTCCTCTATCCTATCCTATGCTATCCTATCCTCTATCCTATCCTATCCTCTATCCTATCCTATCCTCTATCCTATCCTATCCTCTATCCTATCCTATCCTCTATCCTATCCTATCCTCTATCCTATCCTATCCTCTATCCTATCCTATCCTCTTACTTATCCTATCCTCTATCGTATCCTATCCTCTTTCCTATCCTGTCCTCTATCTTATCCTATCCTCTATCCTATCCTCTATCCTATCCTATCCTCTTACTTATCCTATCCTCTATCCTATCCAATCCCCTATCCTATCCTCTATCCTATCCTATCCTCTATCCTATCCCATCCTCAATCCTATCCTTTCCTCTATCCTATCCTCTATCCTATCCTATCCTCTTACTTATCCTATCCTCTATCCTATCCAATCCCCTATCCTATCCTCTATCGTATCCTATCCTATCCTATCCTCTATCCTATCCTATCCTCTATCCTATCCTATCCTCTTACTTATCCTATCCTCTATCCTATCCTATCCTCTATCCTATCCTCTATCTTATCCTATCCTCTATCCTATCCTCATATCCTATCCTCTATCCTATCCTATCCCCTTACTTATCCTATCCTATCCTCTATCCTAACCTATCCCCTAACCAATCCTATCCTCTATCCTATCCTATCCTCTATCCTATCCCATCATCAATCCTATCCCTTTCGTCTATCCTATCCTCTATCCTATCCTATCCTCTTACTTATCCTATCCTCTATCCTATCCTATCCTCTATCCTATCCTATCCTCTATCCTATCCTATCCTCTATCCTATCTTATCCTCTATCCAATCCTATCCTCTATACTATCCTTTCCTCTATCCTATCCTATCCTCTATCCTATCCTATCCTCTATCCTATCCTATCCTCTTACTTATCCTATCCTCTATCCAATCCTATCCTCTATCCTATCCTATCCTCTTTCCAATCCTATCCTCTATCCTATCCTATCCTCTATCCTATCTTATCACCTATCCTATCCTATCATATATCCTATCCTATCCTCTATCCTATCCTATCCTTTATCCTATCCTATCCTCTATCCAATCTTATCCTCTGTCCTATCCTATCCTCTATACTATCCTATCCTCTATTCTATCCTATCCTCTATCCTATCCTATGCTCTTACTAATCCTATCCTCCATTATATCCTATCCTCTATCCTATCCTATCCTCTATCCTATCCTATCCTCTATCCTATCCTATCCTCTATCCTATCCCATCATCAATCCTATCCTTTCGTCTATACTATCCTCTATCCTATCCTATCCTCTTACTTATCCTATCCTCTATCCTATCCAATCCCCTATCCTATCCTCTATCCTATCCAATCCCCTATCCTATCCTCTATCCTATCCTATCCTATCCTATCCTCTATCCTATCCTATACTCTATCCTATCCTATCCTCTATCGTATCCTATACTCTATCCTATCCTATCCTCTATCGTATCCTATCCTCTATCCTATCCTGTCCTCTATCTTATCCTATCCTCTATCCTATCTAATCCTCTATCCAATCCTATCCTCTATACTATCCTTTCCTCTATCCTATCCTATCCTCTATCCTATCCCATCCTCTATCCTATCCTATCCTCTTACTTATCCTATCCTCTATCCAATCCTATCCTCTATCCTATCCTATCCTCTATCCAATCCTATCCTCTATCCTATCCTATCCTCTATCCTATCTTATCACCTATCCTATCCTATCATATATCCTATCCTATCCTCTATCCTATCCTATCCTCTATACTATCCTATCCTCTATCTTATCCTGTCCTCAATCCTATCCTATCCTCTATCTTATCCTATCTTATCCACTATCGTATGCTCTATCCTAACCTATCCTCTATCCTATCCTATCCTCTATCCTCTATCCTATCCTATCCTATCCTCTATCCAATCCTATCCTCTATCCTATCCTATCCTCTATCCTATCCCATCATCAATTCTATCCTTTCGTCTATACTATCCTCTATCCTATCCTATCCTCTTACTTATCCTATCCTCTATCCTATCCTATCCTCTATCCTATCCCATACTCTATCCTATCCTATCCTCTATCCTAGGCAATCCCATATCCTATCCTCTATCCTATCCTATCCTCTATCGTATCCTTTTTTCTATAATATCGTATGTTCTATCGTATCCTATCCTCTATCCTATCCGTTCCTCTATCCTATCCTCTATCCAATCCTATCCTCTATCCTATCCTGGCCTCTATCCTATCTTATCACCTATCCTATCATATCCTCTATCCTATCCTATCCTCTATCCTATCCTATCCTCTATCCTATTCTATCCTCTACCCTATAATACCATGTATCCTATCCTATTCTCTATCCTATCCTATCCTCTATCGTATACTCTATCCTATCCTATCAACTATCCTATCCTATCCTCTATCCTATCACATCATCAATCCTATCCTTTCGTCTATACTATCCTCTATCCTATCCTATCCTCTTACTTATCATATCCTCTATCCTATCCAATCCCCTATCCTATCCTCTATCCTATTCTATCCTCTACCCTATAATACCATGTATCCTATCCTATTCTCTATCCTATCCTATCCTCTATCGTATACTCTATCCTATCCTATCAACTATCCTATCCTATCCTCTATCCTATCCTATCCTCTATCCAATCCTATCCTCTATCCTATCCTATCCTCTATCCTATCTTATCACCTATCCTATCCTATCATATATCCTATCCTATCCTCTATTCTATCCTATCCTCTATCCTATCCTATGCTCTTACTAATCCTATCCTCCATTATATCCTATCCTCTATCCTATCCTATCCTCT
Source organism: Halictus rubicundus (assembly GCF_050948215.1). Classification (NCBI taxonomy): domain Eukaryota; kingdom Metazoa; phylum Arthropoda; class Insecta; order Hymenoptera; family Halictidae; genus Halictus; species Halictus rubicundus. The sequence continues at coordinate 199,955 of NW_027488763.1, read as the reverse complement.
ATCCTATCCTATCCTCTATCCTATCCTATCCTCTATCCTTTCCTATCCTCTTACTTATCCTATCCTCTATCCTATCCTATCCTCTATCCTATTCTATCCTCTATCCTATCATATCCTCTATCCTATCCTATCCTCTATCCTATTCTATCCTCTATCCTATCATATCCTCTATCCTATCCTATCCTCTATCGTATCCTATCCTCTATCCTATCCTATCCTCTATCGTATCCTATCCTCTATCCTATCCAATCCTCTATCCTATCCTCTATCCTATCCTCTATCCTATCCTATCCTCTATCCTATCCTATTCTCTATCATATCCTATCCTCTATCCTATCCTATCCCCTTACTTATCCTATCCTATCCTCTATCCTAACCTATCCCCTAACCAATCCTATCCTCTATCCTATCCTATCCTCTATCCTATCCCATCATCAATCCTATCCCTTTCGTCTATCCTATCCTCTATCCTATCCTATCCTCTTACTTATCCTATCCTCTATACTATCCTTTCCTCTATCCTATCCTATCCTCTATCCTATCCTATCCTCTATCCTATCCTATCCTCTTACTTATCCTATCCTCTATCCAATCCTATCCTCTATCCTATCCTATCCTCTTTCCAATCCTATCCTCTATCCTATCCTATCCTCTATCCTATCTTATCACCTATCCTATCCTATCATATATCCTATCCTATCCTCTATCCTATCCTATCCTTTATCCTATCCTATCCTCTATCCAATCTTATCCTCTGTCCTATCCTATCCTCTATACTATCCTATCCTCTATTCTATCCTATCCTCTATCCTATCCTATGCTCTTACTAATCCTATCCTCCATTATATCCTATCCTCTATCCTATCCTATCCTCTATCCTATCCTATCCTCTATCCTATCCTATCCTCTATCCTATCCCATCATCAATCCTATCCTTTCGTCTATACTATCCTCTATCCTATCCTATCCTCTTACTTATCCTATCCTCTATCCTATCCAATCCCCTATCCTATCCTCTATCCTATCCAATCCCCTATCCTATCCTCTATCCTATCCTATCCTATCCTATCCTCTATCCTATCCTATACTCTATCCTATCCTATCCTCTATCGTATCCTATACTCTATCCTATCCTATCCTCTATCGTATCCTATCCTCTATCCTATCCTGTCCTCTATCTTATCCTATCCTCTATCCTATCTAATCCTCTATCCAATCCTATCCTCTATACTATCCTTTCCTCTATCCTATCCTATCCTCTATCCTATCCCATCCTCTATCCTATCCTATCCTCTTACTTATCCTATCCTCTATCCAATCCTATCCTCTATCCTATCCTATCCTCTATCCAATCCTATCCTCTATCCTATCCTATCCTCTATCCTATCTTATCACCTATCCTATCCTATCATATATCCTATCCTATCCTCTATCCTATCCTATCCTCTATACTATCCTATCCTCTATCTTATCCTGTCCTCAATCCTATCCTATCCTCTATCTTATCCTATCTTATCCACTATCGTATGCTCTATCCTAACCTATCCTCTATCCTATCCTACCCTCTATCCTATCCTATCCTATCCTCTATCCAATCCTATCCTCTATCCTATCCTATCCTCTATCCTATCCTATCCTCTATCCTATCCTATCCTCTATCCTATCTTATCACCTATCCTATCCTATCATATATCCTATCCTATCCCCTATCCTATCCTATCCTCTATACTATCCTATCCTCTATCTTATCCTGTCCTCAATCCTATCCTATCCTCTATCTTATCCTATCTTATCCACTATCGTATGCTCTATCCTAACCTATCCTCTATCCTATCCTATCCTCTATCCTATCCTATCCTATCCTCTATCCAATCCTATCCTCTATCCTATCCTATCCTCTATCCTATCGCATCATCAATTCTATCCTTTCGTCTATACTATCCTCTATCCTATCCTATCCTCTTACTTATCCTATCCTCTATCCTATCCTATCCTCTATCCTATCCCATACTCTATCCTATCCTATCCTCTATCCTAGGCAATCCCATATCCTATCCTCTATCCTATCCTATCCTCTATCGTATCCTTTTTTCTATAATATCGTATGTTCTATCGTATCCTATCCTCTATCCTATCCGTTCCTCTATCCTATCCTCTATCCAATCCTATCCTCTATCCTATCCTGGCCTCTATCCTATCTTATCACCTATCCTATCATATCCTCTATCCTATCCTATCCTCTATCCTATCCTATCCTCTATCCTATTCTATCCTCTACCCTATAATACCATGTATCCTATCCTATTCTCTATCCTATCCTATCCTCTATCGTATACTCTATCCTATCCTATCAACTATCCTATCCTATCCTCTATCCTATCACATCATCAATCCTATCCTTTCGTCTATACTATCCTCTATCCTATCCTATCCTCTTACTTATCATATCCTCTATCCTATCCAATCCCCTATCCTATCCTCTATCCTATTCTATCCTCTACCCTATAATACCATGTATCCTATCCTATTCTCTATCCTATCCTATCCTCTATCGTATACTCTATCCTATCCTATCAACTATCCTATCCTATCCTCTATCCTATCCTATACTCTATGCTATCCTATCTGCTATCCTATCCTATCCTCTATCCTAACCTATCCTCTATACTATCCTATCCTCTATCCTATCCTATCCTCTATCCAATCCTATCCTCTATCCTATCCTATCCTCTATCCTATCTTATCACCTATCCTATCCTATCATATATCCTATCCTATCCTCTATTCTATCCTATCCTCTATCCTATCCTATGCTCTTACTAATCCTATCCTCCATTATATCCTATCCTCTATCCTATCCTATCCTCTATCCTATCCTATCCTCTATCCTATCCTATCCTCTATCCTATCCTATCCTCTATTCTATCCTATCCTCTATCATATACTATCCTCTATCCAATCCTATCCTCTATCCTATCCTATCCTCTATCCTATCCTCTTACTTATCCTATCCTCTATCCTATCCAATCCCCTATCCTATCCTCTATCCTATCCTATCCTATCCTATCCTCTATCCTATCCTATCTTCTATCCTATCCTATCCTCTATCCTAACCTATCCTCTATCCTATCCTATCCTCTATCCTATCCTATCCACTATTCTATCCTATCCACTATCGTATCCTATAATCTATCCAATCTTATCCTCTATCCTATAATATCCTCTATCCTATCCTATTCTCTATCATATCCTATCCTCTATCCTATCCCATCCTCAATCCTATCCTTTCCTCTATCCTATTCTCTATCCTATCCTCTCCTCTTACTTATCCTATCCTCTATCATATCCAATCCCCTATCCTATCCTCTATCCTATCCTATCCTATCCTATCCTCTATCATATCCTATCCTCTATCCTATCCTATCCTCTATCCTATCCTATCCTCTATCCTATCCTATCCTCTATCCTATCCCATCCTCAATCCTATCCTTTCCTGTATCCTATTCTCTATCCTATCCTCTCCTCTTACTTATCCTATCCTCTATCCTATCCTATCCTCTATCCTATCCTATCTGCTATCCTATCCTATCCACTATCCTATTCTATCCTCAATCCTATCCTATCCTCTATCATATCCTATCCTATCCTCTATCATATCCTATCCTCTATCCTATCCTATAATCTATCGTATCCAATCCTCTACCCTATCCTATACTCTATCCTATCCTATCCTCTATCCTATCCTATCATCTATCCTATCCTATCCTCTCTCCTATCCTATCCTCTATCCTATAATATTCTCTATCCTATCCTAATCTCCATCCTATCAATCCCCTATCCTATCCTCTATCCTATCCTATCCTCTATCCTATAATATCGTCTATCCTCTATCCTATCCAATTCTCTATCCTATCCTATCCTCTATCCTATCCAATTCTCTATCCTATCCTATCCTCTATCCAATCCTATCCTCAATTCTATCCTATCCTCTATCCCATAATATCCTCTATCCTATCCTATCCTATCCTCTATCCTATCCTCTATCCTATCCTCTATCCTATCCTCTATCCTATCCTCTATCCTATCCTCTATCCAATCCTATCCTCAATCCTATCCTATCCTCTATCCTATAATATCCTCTATCGTATCCTATCCACTATCCTATCCTATCCTCTATCCTATAATATCCTCCATCCTATCCTATCCTCCATCCTATCCTATCCTCCATCCTATCCAATGCCCTATACTATCCTCAATCCTATCCTATCCTCATTCCTATCCTATCCTCTATCCTATCCTATCCTCAATCCTATCCTCTCCTCAATCCTATCCTATCCTCGATCCCATCCAATCCTCTACCCTATGCTATCCTCTATCCTAACCTATCCTCAATCCTATCCTATCCTCAATCCTATCCTATCCTCTATCCTATCCTATCCTCTATCCTATCCAATCCTCTATACTATCTTCTATCCTCTCCAATCCTCTATCCTATCCTCAATCATGTCCTATCCTCTATCCTATCCTCTCCTCTATCCAATCCTATCCTCTATCCTATCCTATCCTCAATCCTATACTATCCTCTATCCTATCCTATCCTGTATCCTATCCAATCCTCTATCCTATCCTATCCTGTATCCTATCCAATCCTCTATCCTATCCTCTATCGTATCCTATCCACTATCCTATCCTATCCTCTATCCTATAATATCCTCCATCCTATCCTATCCTCCATCCTATCCTATCCTCCATCCTATCCAATCCCCTATACTATCCTCAATCCTATCCTATCCTCATTCCTATCCTATCCTCTATCCTATCCTATCCTCTATCCAATCCTATCCTCAATCCTATCCTATCCTCTATCCTATAATATCCTCTATCGCATCCTATCCACTATCCTATCCTATCCTCTATATTATAATATCCTCCATCCTATCCTATCCTCCATCCTATCCTATCCTCCATCCTATCCAATCCCCTATACTATCCTCAATCCTATCCTATCCTCCATCCTATCCAATCCCCTATACTATCCTCAATCCTATCCTATCCTCATTCCTATCCTATCCTCAATCCTAACCTATCCTCTATCATATCCTAACCTCTATCCTATCCAATCCCCTATATAATCCCCTATCCTATCCTCTATCCTATCCTATCCTCTACCCTATAATACATTGTATCCTATCCTATCCTATCCTCTATCGTATGCCCTATCCTATCCTATCCACTATCCTATCCTATCCTCAATCCTATCCTATCCTCTATCATATCCTATCCTCTATCCTATCCTATCCTCTATCCTCTCCTATCCTTTATCCTGTCGAATCCCCTATCCTATCCTCAATCCTATCCTATCCTCTATCATATCCTATCCTCTATCCTATCCTATCCTCTATCCTATCCTATCCTTTATCCTGTCGAATCCCCTATCCTTTCGTCTATTCAATCCTATCCTCAATCCTATCCTATCCTCTATCCTATAATATCCTCTATCGTATCCTATCCACTATCCTATCCTATCCTCTATCATATCCTATCCTCTTATAGTATCCTATCCTCTATCCTATCCTCTATCCTATCCTATCCAATCTCATATTCTATCCTATCCTCTATCATATCCTATCCTCTATCGTATCCTATCCTCTATCCTATCCTCTATCCTATCCTATCCATCATCCTATCCAATCTCATATCCTATCCTATCCTCTATCATATCCTATCCTCTATCCTATCCTATCCTCTATCCTATACTATCCTCTATCCAATCTTATCCTCTTTCCTATCCGATCCTCTATCCAATCCTCTCCTCTATCCTATCCTATCCTCTATCCTATCCTATTCTCTATCATATCCTATCCTCTATCCTATCCCATCCTCAATCCTATCCTTTCCTCTATCCTATCCTCTATCCTATCCTATCCTCTTACTTATCCTATCCTCTATCCTATCCAATCCCCTATCCTATCCTCTATCCTATCCTATCCTATCCTATCCTCTTACTTATCCTATCCTCTATCCTATCCAATCCCATATCCTATCCTCTATCCTATCCTATCCTATCCTATCCTCTATCCTATCCTATCTTCTATCCTATCCTATCCTCTATCCTAACCTATCCTCTATCCTATCCTATCCTCTATCCTATCCTATCCACTATTCTATCCTATCCACTATCGTATCCTATAATCTATCCAATCTTATCCTCTATCCTATCCTATCCTCTATCCTATCCTATTCTCTATCATATCCTATCCTCTATCCTATCCCATCCTCAATCCTATCCTTTCCTCTATCCTATTCTCTATCCTATCCTCTCCTCTTACTTATCCTATCCTCTATCATATCCAATCCCCTACCCTATCCTCTATCCTATCCTATCCTATCCTATCCTCTATCATATCCTATCCTCTATCCTATCCTATCCTCTATCCTATCCTATCCTTTATCCTGTCGAATCCCCTATCCTTTCGTCTATTCAATCCTATCCTCAATCCTATCCTATCCTCTATCCTATAATATCCTCTATCGTATCCTATCCACTATCCTATCCTATCCTCTATCATATCCTATCCTCTTATAGTATCCTATCCTCTATCCTATCCTCTATCCTATCCTATCCTCTATCCTATCCAATCTCATATTCTATCCTATCCTCTATCATATCCTATCCTCTATCGTATCCTATCCTCTATCCTATCCTCTATCCTATCCTATCCATCATCCTATCCAATCTCATATCCTATCCTATCCTCTATCATATCCTATCCTCTATCCTATCCTATCCTCTATCCTATACTATCCTCTATCCAATCTTATCCTCTTTCCTATCCGATCCTCTATCCAATCCTCTCCTCTATCCTATCCTATCCTCTATCCTATCCTATTCTCTATCATATCCTATCCTCTATCCTATCCCATCCTCAATCCTATCCTTTCCTCTATCCTATCCTCTATCCTATCCTATCCTCTTACTTATCCTATCCTCTATCCTATCCAATCCCCTATCCTATCCTCTATCCTATCCTATCCTATCCTATCCTCTTACTTATCCTATCCTCTATCCTATCCAATCCCCTATCCTATCCTCTATCCTATCCTATCCTATCCTATCCTCTATCCTATCCTATCTTCTATCCTATCCTATCCTCTATCCTAACCTATCCTCTATCCTATCCTATCCTCTATCCTATCCTATCCACTATTCTATCCTATCCAATATCGTATCCTATAATCTATCCAATCTTATCCTCTATCCTATCCTATCCTCTATCCTATCCTATTCTCTATCATATCCTATCCTCTATCCTATCCCATCCTCAATCCTATCCTTTCCTCTATCCTATTCTCTATCCTATCCTCTCCTCTTACTTATCCTATCCTCTATCATATCCAATCCCCTACCCTATCCTCTATCCTATCCTATCCTATCCTATCCTCTATCCTATCCTATCCTCTATCCTATCCTATCCTCTATCCTATCCTATCCTCTATCCTATCCTATCCTCTATCCTATCCTATCCTCTATCCTATCCTATCCTCTATCCTATCCTATCCTCTATCCTATCCTATCCTCTATCCAATCCTATCCTCTATCCTATCCTATCCTCTATCCAATCCTATCCTCTATCCTATCCTATCCTCTATCCTATCTTATCACCTATCCTATCCTATCATATATCCTATCCTATCCTCTATCCTATCCTATCCTCTATACTATCCTATCCTCTATCTTATCCTGTCCTCAATCCTATCCTATCCTCTATCTTATCCTATCTTATCCACTATCGTATGCTCTATCCTAACCTATCCTCTATCCTATCCTATCCTCTATCCTATCCTATCCTATCCTCTATCCAATCCTATCCTCTATCCTATCCTATCCTCTATCCTATCGCATCATCAATTCTATCCTTTCGTCTATACTATCCTCTATCCTATCCTATCCTCTTACTTATCCTATCCTCTATCCTATCCTATCCTCTATCCTATCCCATACTCTATCCTATCCTATCCTCTATCCTAGGCAATCCCATATCCTATCCTCTATCCTATCCTATCCTCTATCGTATCCTTTTTTCTATAATATCGTATGTTCTATCGTATCCTATCCTCTATCCTATCCGTTCCTCTATCCTATCCTCTATCCAATCCTATCCTCTATCCTATCCTGGCCTCTATCCTATCTTATCACCTATCCTATCATATCCTCTATCCTATCCTATTCTCTATCCTATCCTATCCTCTATCGTATACTCTATCCTATCCTATCAACTATCCTATCCTATCCTCTATCCTATCACATCATCAATCCTATCCTTTCGTCTATACTATCCTCTATCCTATCCTATCCTCTTACTTATCATATCCTCTATCCTATCCAATCCCCTATCCTATCCTCTATCCTATTCTATCCTCTACCCTATAATACCATGTATCCTATCCTATTCTCTATCCTATCCTATCCTCTATCGTATACTCTATCCTATCCTATCAACTATCCTATCCTATCCTCTATCCTATCCTATACTCTATGCTATCCTATCTGCTATCCTATCCTATCCTCTATCCTAACCTATCCTCTATACTATCCTATCCTCTATCCTATCCTATCCTCTATCCAATCCTATCCTCTATCCTATCCTATCCTCTATCCTATCTTATCACCTATCCTATCCTATCATATATCCTATCCTATCCTCTATTCTATCCTATCCTCTATCCTATCCTATGCTCTTACTAATCCTATCCTCCATTATATCCTATCCTCTATCCTATTCTATCCTCTATCCTATCCTATCCTCTATCCTATCCTATCCTCTATCCTATCCTATCCTCTATTCTATCCTATCCTCTATCATATACTATCCTCTATCCAATCCTATCCTCTATCCTATCCTATCCTCTATCCTATCCTATCCTATCCTATCCTATCCTCTTACTTATCCTATCCTCTATCCTATCCAATCCCCTATCCTATCCTCTATCCTATCCTATCCTATCCTATCCTCTATCCTATCCTATCTTCTATCCTATCCTATCCTCTATCCTAACCTATCCTCTATCCTATCCTATCCTCTATCCTATCCTATCCACTATTCTATCCTATCCACTATCGTATCCTATAATCTATCCAATCTTATCCTCTATCCTATAATATCCTCTATCCTATCCTATTCTCTATCATATCCTATCCTCTATCCTATCCCATCCTCAATCCTATCCTTTCCTCTATCCTATTCTCTATCCTATCCTCTCCTCTTACTTATCCTATCCTCTATCATATCCAATCCCCTATCCTATCCTCTATCCTATCCTATCCTATCCTATCCTCTATCATATCCTATCCTCTATCCTATCCTATCCTCTATCCTATCCTATCCTCTATCCTATCCTATCCTCTATCCTATCCCATCCTCAATCCTATCCTTTCCTCTATCCTATTCTCTATCCTATCCTCTCCTCTTACTTATCCTATCCTCTATCCTATCCTATCCTCTATCCTATCCTATCTGCTATCCTATCCTATCCTCTATCCTATCCTATCCTCTATCCTATCCTATCCTCTATCCTATCCTATCCTCTATCCTATCCCATCATCAATCCTATCCTTTCGTCTATACTATCCTCTATCCTATCCTATCCCCTATCCTATCCTCTATCCTATTCTATCCTCTACCCTATAATACCATGTATCCTATCCTATTCTCTATCCTATCATATAATCTATCGTATACTCTATCCGATCCTATCAACTATCCTATCCTATCCTCTATCCTATCCTATACTCTATCCTATCCTATCTGCTATCCTATCCTATCCTCTATCCTAACCTATCCTCTATACTATCCTATCCTCTATCCTATCCTATCCTCTATCCAATCCTATCCTCTATCCTATCCTATCCTCTATCCTATGTTATCACCTATGCTATCCTGTCATATATCCTATCCTATCCTCTATCCTATCCTATCCCCTATCCTATCCTATCCTCTATCCAATCTTATCCTCTGTCCTATCCTATCCTCTATCCTATCCTATCCTCTATTCTATCCTATCCTCTATCCTATCCTATGCTCTTACTAATCCTATCCTCCATTATATCCTATCCTCTATCCTATCCTATCCTCTATCCTATCCTATCCTATCCTCTATCCTATCCTATTCTCTATCCTATGTTATCACCTATGCTATCCTGTCATATATCCTATCCTATCCTCTATCCTATCCTATCCCCTATCCTATCCTCTTACTTATCCTATCCTCTATCCTAGGCAATCCCATATCCTATCCTCTATCCTATCCTATCCTCTATCGTATCCTTTTTTCTATAATATCGTATGTTCTATCGTATCCTATCCTCTATCCTATCCTTTCCTCTATCCTATCATCTATCCTATCCTATCCTCTATCCTATCCTTTCCTCTATCCTATCCTCTATCCAATCCTATCCTCTATCCTATCCTATCCTCTATCCTATCCTATCCTCTATCCTATCCTATCCTCTATCCTATAATATCCTCTATCCTATCCTCTCCATCCCCTATCCTATCCTCTACCCTATCCTATCCTCTACCCTATCCTATCCTCTACCCTATAATACCATGTATCCTATCCTATTCTCTATCCTATCCTATCCGATCCTCTACCGTATGCTCTATCCTATCCTATCCACTATCCTATTCTATCCTCAATCCTATCCTATCCTCTATCATATCCTATCCTATCCTCTATCATATCCTATCCTCTATCCTATCCTATAATCTATCGTATCCAATCCTCTACCCTATCCTATACTCTATCCTATCCTATCCTCTATCCTATCCTATCATCTATCCTATCCTATCCTCTCTCCTATCCTATCCTCTATCCTATAATATTCTCTATCCTATCCTAATCTCCATCCTATCAATCCCCTATCCTATCCTCTATCCTATCCTATCCTCTATCCTATAATATCGTCTATCCTCTATCCTATCCAATTCTCTATCCTATCCTATCCTCTATCCTATCCAATTCTCTATCCTATCCTATCCTCTATCCAATCCTATCCTCAATTCTATCCTATCCTCTATCCCATAATATCCTCTATCCTATCCTATCCTATCCTCTATCCTATCCTCTATCCTATCCTCTATCCTATCCTCTATCCTATCCTCTATCCTATCCTCTATCCAATCCTATCCTCAATCCTATCCTATCCTCTATCCTATAATATCCTCTATCGTATCCTATCCACTATCCTATCCTATCCTCTATCCTATAATATCCTCCATCCTATCCTATCCTCCATCCTATCCTATCCTCCATCCTATCCAATGCCCTATACTATCCTCAATCCTATCCTATCCTCATTCCTATCCTATCCTCTATCCTATCCTATCCTCAATCCTATCCTCTCCTCAATCCTATCCTATCCTCGATCCAATCCAATCCTCTACCCTATGCTATCCTCTATCCTAACCTATCCTCAATCCTATCCTATCCTCAATCCTATCCTATCCTCTATCCTATCCTATCCTCTATCCTATCCAATCCTCTATACTATCTTCTATCCTCTCCAATCCTCTATCCTATCCTCAATCATGTCCTATCCTCTATCCTATCCTCTCCTCTATCCAATCCTATCCTCTATCCTATCCTATCCTCAATCCTATACTATCCTCTATCCTATCCTATCCTGTATCCTATCCAATCCTCTATCCTATCCTATCCTGTATCCTATCCAATCCTCTATCCTATCCTCTATCGTATCCTATCCACTATCCTATCCTATCCTCTATCCTATAATATCCTCCATCCTATCCTATCCTCCATCCTATCCTATCCTCCATCCTATCCAATCCCCTATACTATCCTCAATCCTATCCTATCCTCATTCCTATCCTATCCTCTATCCTATCCTATCCTCTATCCAATCCTATCCTCAATCCTATCCTATCCTCTATCCTATAATATCCTCTATCGCATCCTATCCACTATCCTATCCTATCCTCTATATTATAATATCCTCCATCCTATCCTATCCTCCATCCTATCCTATCCTCCATCCTATCCAATCCCCTATACTATCCTCAATCCTATCCTATCCTCCATCCTATCCAATCCCCTATACTATCCTCAATCCTATCCTATCCTCATTCCTATCCTATCCTCAATCCTAACCTATCCTCTATCATATCCTAACCTCTATCCTATCCAATCCCCTATATAATCCCCTATCCTATCCTCTATCCTATCCTATCCTCTACCCTATAATACATTGTATCCTATCCTATCCTATCCTCTATCGTATGCCCTATCCTATCCTATCCACTATAATATCCTATCCTCAATCCTATCCTATCCTCTATCATATCCTATCCTCTATCCTATCCTATCCTCTATCCTCTCCTATCCTTTATCCTGTCGAATCCCCTATCCTATCCTCAATCCTATCCTATCCTCTATCATATCCTATCCTCTATCCTATCCTATCCTCTATCCTATCCTATCCTTTATCCTGTCGAATCCCCTATCCTTTCGTCTATTCAATCCTATCCTCAATCCTATCCTATCCTCTATCCTATAATATCCTCTATCGTATCCTATCCACTATCCTATCCTATCCTCTATCATATCCTATCCTCTTATAGTATCCTATCCTCTATCCTATCCTCTATCCTATCCTATCCTCTATCCTATCCAATCTCATATTCTATCCTATCCTCTATCATATCCTATCCTCTATCGTATCCTATCCTCTATCCTATCCTCTATCCTATCCTATCCATCATCCTATCCAATCTCATATCCTATCCTATCCTCTATCATATCCTATCCTCTATCCTATCCTATCCTCTATCCTATACTATCCTCTATCCAATCTTATCCTCTTTCCTATCCGATCCTCTATCCAATCCTCTCCTCTATCCTATCCTATCCTCTATCCTATCCTATTCTCTATCATATCCCATCCTCTATCCTATCCCATCCTCAATCCTATCCTTTCCTCTATCCTATCCTCTATCCTATCCTATCCTCTTACTTATCCTATCCTCTATCCTATCCAATCCCCTATCCTATCCTCTATCCTATCCTATCCTATCCTATCCTCTTACTTATCCTATCCTCTATCCTATCCAATCCCCTATCCTATCCTCTATCCTATCCTATCCTATCCTATCCTCTATCCTATCCTATCTTCTATCCTATCCTATCCTCTATCCTAACCTATCCTCTATCCTATCCTATCCTCTATCCTATCCTATCCACTATTCTATCCTATCCACTATCGTATCCTATAATCTATCCAATCTTATCCTCTATCCTATCCTATCCTCTATCCTATCCTATTCTCTATCATATCCTATCCTCTATCCTATCCCATCCTCAATCCTATCCTTTCCTCTATCCTATTCTCTATCCTATCCTCTCCTCTTACTTATCCTATCCTCTATCATATCCAATCCCCTACCCTATCCTCTATCCTATCCTATCCTATCCTATCCTCTATCCTATCCTATCCTCTATCCTATCCTATCCTCTATCCTATCCTATCCTCTATCCTATCCTATCCTCTATCCTATCCTATCCTCTATCCTATCCTATCCTCTATCCTATCCTATCCTCTATCCTATCCTATCCTCTATCCTATCCTATCCTCTATCCTATCCTATCCTCTTACTTATCCTATCCTCTATCCTATCCTATCCTCTATCCTATCCTATCTGCTATAATATCCTATCCTCTATCCTATCCTATCCTCTATCCTATCCTATCCTCTATCCTATCCTATCCTCTATCCTATCCCATCATCAATCCTATCCTTTCGTCTATACTATCCTCTATCCTATCCTATCCTCTTACTTATCCTATCCTCTATCCTATCCAATCCCCTATCCTATCCTCTATCCTATTCTATCCTCTACCCTATAATACCATGTATCCTATCCTATCCTCAATCCTATCCTATCCTCTATCATATCCTATCTTCTATCCTATCCTATCCTCTATCCTCTCCTATCCTTTATCCTGTCGAATCCCCTATCCTATCCTCAATCCTATCCTATCCTCTATCATATCCTATCCTCTATCCTATCCTATCCTCTATCCTATCCTATCCTTTATCCTGTCGAATCCCCTATCCTTTCGTCTATCCAATCCTATCCTCAATCCTATCCTATCCTCTATCCTATAATATCCTCTATCGTATCCTATCCACTATCCTATCCTATCCTCTATCATATCCTATCCTCTTATAGTATCCTATCCTCTATCCTATCCTCTATCCTATCCTATCCTCTATCCTATCCAATCTCATATTCTATCCTATCCTCTATCATATCCTATCCTCTATCGTATCCTATCCTCTATCCTATCCTCTATCCTATCCTATCCACCATCCTATCCAATCTCATATCCTATCCTATCCTCTATCATATCCTATCCTCTATCCTATCCTATCCTCTATCCTATACTATCCTCTATCCAATCTTATCCTCTCTCCTATCCGATCCTCTATCCAATCCTCTCCTCTATCCTATCCTATACTCTATCCTATCCTATTCTCTATCATATCCTATCCTCTATCTTATCCCATCCTCAATCCTATCCTTTCCTCTATCCTATCCTCTATCCTATCCTATCCTCTTACTTATCCTATCCTCTATCCTATCCAATCCCCTATCGTATCCTCTATCCTATCCTATCCTATCCTATCCTCTTACTTATCCTATCCTCTATCCTATCCAATCCCCTATCCTATCCTCTATCCTATCCTATCCTATCCTATCCTCTATCCTATCCTATCTTCTATCCTATCCTATCCTCTATCCTAACCTATCCTCTATCCTATCCTATCCTCTATCCTATCCTATCCACTATTCTATCCTATCCACTATCGTATCCTATAATCCATCCAATCTTATCCTCTATCCTATCCTATCCTGTATCCTATCCTATCCTATCCTATCTTCTATCCTATCCTATCCTCTATCCTATCCTATCCTATCCTCTATCCTATCCTATCCTCTATCCTATCCTATCCTCAATTCTATCCCATCCTCTATCCTATCCTATCCTCAATCCTATCCAATCCCCTATCCTACCCTCTATCCGAACCTATCCTCTATTCCATCCTATCCTCGATCCTATCCTATCCTCTATCCTATCCTATCCTCTATCCTATCCTATCCTCTATCCTATCATATCCTCTATCCTATCATATCCTCTATCCTATCCTATCCTCTATCGTATCCTATCCTCTATACTATAATATCCTCTATCCTATCCTATCCTCTCGTCAATCCCATCCTATCCTCTATCCTATCCTATCCTCTATCCTATCCTATCCTCTATCCTATTCTATCCTCTATCCTATTTAATATTGTATCCTGTATCCTATCCTATCATCAATCCTATCCTATCCTCTATCGTCTCCTATCCTCTATCCTATCCAATCCCCTATGTTATCCTCTATCCTATCCTATCCTCTATCCTATCCTATCCTCTATCCTACTCTATACTCTATCCTATCCTATCCTCAATCCTATCCCATCCTCTATCCTATCCTATCCTCAATCCTATCCCATCCTCTATCCTATCCTATCCTCAATCCTATCCAATCCCCTATCCTATCCTCAATCCTATCCTATCCTCATTTCTATCCTATCCTCAATCCTATCGTATCCTCTATCCTATAGTATCTTCTATCCTATCCTATCCTCTATCCTATACTATCCTCAATCCTATCCTATCCTCAATCCTATCCTATCCTATCCTCTATCCTATCCTATCCTCTATCCTATCCTATCCTCTATCCTATCCTATCCTCTATCCTATCCTATCCTCTATCCTATCCTATCCTCTATCCTATCCTATCCTCTATCCTATCCTATCCTCTATCCTATCCTATCCTCTATCCTATCCTATCCTCTATCCTATCCTATCCTCTATCCTATCCTATCCTCTATCCTATCCTATACTCTATCCTATCCTATCCTCTATCCCATCCTATCATCTATCCTATCCTATCCTCTATAATATCGTATCCTCTATAATATCGTATCCTCTATCCTATCCTATCCTCTTTCCTATCCTCTCCTCTATCCTAACCTATCCTCTATATTATCATATCCTCTATCCTATCCTATCCTCTATCCTATCCTCCATCCTATCCTATTCTCTATCCTATCCTTTCCTCTATAATATCGTATCTTCTATCGTATCCAATCCTCTATCCTATCCTATCCTCTATCCTATCCTATCCTTTATCCAATTCAATCTCATATCCTATCCTATCCTCTATCATATCCTATCCTCTATAGTATCCTATCTTCTATCCTATCCTATCCTCTATCCTAACCTATCCTATCTTCTATCCTATCCTATCCTCTATCCTATCCTATCCTATCCTCTATCCTATCCTATCCTCTATCCTATCCTATCCTCAATCCTATCCCATCCTCTATCCTATCCTATCCTCTATCCTATCCTATCCTCAATCCTATCGTATCCTCTATCCTATAGTATCTTCTATCCTATCCTATCCTCTATCCTATACTATCCTCAATCCTATCCTATCCTCAATCCTATCCTATCCTATCCTCTATCCTATCCTATCCTATCCTCTATCCTATCCTATCCTCTATCCTATCCTATCCTCTATCCTATCCTATCCTCTATCCTATCCTATCCTCTATCCTATCCTATCCTCTATCCTATCCTATCCTCTATCCTATCCTATCCTCTATCCTATCCTATACTCTATCCTATCCTATCCTCTATCCCATCCTATCATCTATCCTATCCTATCCTCTATAATATCGTATCCTCTATAATATCGTATCCTCTATCCTATCCTATCCTCTTTCCTATCCTCTCCTCTATCCTATCCTATCCTCTATATTATCATATCCTCTATCCTATCCTATCCTCTATCCTATCCTCCATCCTATCCTATTCTCTATCCTATCCTTTCCTCTATAATATCGTATCTTCTATCGTATCCAATCCTCTATCCTATCCTATCCTCTATCCTATCCTATCCTTTATCCAATTCAATCTCATATCCTATCCTACCCTCTATCATATCCTATCCTCTATAGTATCCTATCTTCTATCCTATCCTATCCTCTATCCTATCCTATCCTATTTTCTATCCTATCCTATCCTCTATCCTATCCTATCCTATCCTCTATCCTATCCTATCCTCTATCCTATCCTATCCCATCCTCTATCCTATCCTATCCTCAATCCTATCCAATCCCCTATCCTACCCTCTATCCGAACCTATCCTCTATTCCAACCTATCCTCGATCCTATCCTATCCTCTATCCTATCCTATCCACTATCCTATCCTATCCTCTATCCTATCATATCCTCTATCCTATCCTATCCTCTATCGTATCCTATCCTCTATACTATAATATCCTCTATCCTATCCTATCCTCTATCCTATCCTATCCTCTATCCTATCCTATCCTCTATCCTATCCTATCCTCTATCCTATTCTATCCTCTATCCTATTTAATATTGTATCCTGTATCCTATCCTATCATCAATCCTATCCTATCCTCTATCGTCTCCTATCCTCTATCCTATCCTATCCTCTATCCTATCCTATCCTTTATCCAATTCAATCTCATATCCTATCCTATCCTCTATCATATCCTATCCTATCCTCTATCATATCCTATCCTCTATAGTATCCTATCTTCTATCCTATCCTATGCTCTATCCTATCCTATCCTATCTTCTATCCTATCCTATCCTCTATCCTATCCTATCCTATCCTCTATCCTATCCTATCCTCTATCCTATCCTATCCTCAATCCTATCCCATCCTCTATCCTATCCTATCCTCAATCCTATCCAATCCCCTATCCTACCCTCTATCCGAACCTATCCTCTATTCCAACCTATCCTCGATCCTATCCTATCCTCTATCCTATCCTATCCTCTATCCTATCCTATCCTCTATCCTATCATATCCTCTATCCTATCCTATCCTCTATCGTATCCTATCCTCTATACTATAATATCCTCTATCCTATCCTATCCTCTATCCTATCCTATCGTCAATCCCATCCTATCCTCAATACAATCCTATCCTCTATCCTATCCTATCCTCTATCCTATCCTATCCTCTATCCTATTCTATCCTCTATCCTATTTAATATTGTATCCTGTATCCTATCCTATCATCAATCCTATCCTATCCTCTATCGTCTCCTATCCTCTATCCTATCCAATCCCCTATGTTATCCTCTATCCTATCCTATCCTCTATCCTATCCTATCCTCTATGCTACTCTATACTCTATCCTATCCCATCCTCTATCCTATCCTATCCTCAATCCTATCCAATCCCCTATCCTACCCTCTATCCGAACCTATCCTCTATTCCATCCTATCCTCGATCCTATCCTATCCTCTATCCTATCCTATCCTCTATCCTATCCTATCCTCTATCCTATCATATCCTCTATCCTATCATATCCTCTATCCTATCCTATCCTCTATCGTATCCTATCCTCTATACTATAATATCCTCTATCCTATCCTATCCTCTATCCTATCCTATCGTCAATCCCATCCTATCCTCAATACAATCCTATCCTCTATCCTATCCTATCCTCTATCCTATCCTATCCTCTATCCTATTCTATCCTCTATCCTATTTAATATTGTATCCTGTATCCTATCCTATCATCAATCCTATCCTATCCTCTATCGTCTCCTATCCTCTATCCTATCCAATCCCCTATGTTATCCTCTATCCTATCCTATCCTCTATCCTATCATATCCTCTATCCTATCATATCCTCTATCCTTTCCTATCCTCTATCGTATCCTATCCTCTATACTATAATATCCTCTATCCTATCCTATCCTCTATCCTATCCTATCGTCAATCCCATCCTATCTTCAATACAATCCTATCCTCTATCCTATCCTATCCTCTGTCCTATCCTATCCTCTATCCTATTCTATCCTCTATCCTATTTAATATTGTATCCTGTATCCTATCCTATCATCAATCCTATCCTATCCTCTATTGTCTCCTATCCTCTATCCTATCCAATCCCCTATGTTATCCTCTATCCTATCCTATCCTCTATCCTATCCTATCCTCTATGCTACTCTATACTCTATCCTATCCTATCCTCCATCCTATCCTATTCTCTATCCTATCCTTTCCTCTATAATATCGTATCTTCTATCGTATCCAATCCTCTATCCTATCCTATCCTCTATCCTATCCTATCCTTTATCCAATTCAATCTCATATCCTATCCTACCCTCTATCATATCCTATCCTCTATAGTATCCTATCTTCTATCCTATCCTATCCTCTATCGTCTCCTATCCTTTATCCTATCCAATCCCCTATGTTATCCTCTATCCTATCCTATCCTCTATCCTATCCTATCCTCTATCCTACTCTATACTCTATCCTATCCTATCCTCAATCCTATCCCATCCTCTATCCTATCCTATCCTCAATCCTATCCCATCCTCTATCCTATCCTATCCTCAATCCTATCCAATCCCCTATCCTATCCTCAATCCTATCCTATCCTCATTTCTATCCTATCCTCAATCCTATCGTATCCTCTATCCTATAGTATCTTCTATCCTATCCTATCCTCTATCCTATCCTATCATCTATCCTATCCTATCATCTATCCTATCCTATCCTCCATCCTATCCTATCCTCTATCGTCTCCTATCCTCTGTCCTATCCAATCCCCTATGTTATCCTCTATCCTAATCTATCCTCTATCCTATCCTATCCTCTATCCTATCCTATCCTCTATCCTATCCTATCCTCTATCATATCCTATCCTCTATCCTATCCTATCCTCTATCCTATCCTATCCTCTATCCTATCATATCCTATCCTCTATCCTATCCTATCCTCTACATTATCATATCGTCTATCCTATCCTATCCTCTATCTTACCCTATCCTCTATCCTATCCTATCCTCTATCCCATCCTATCCTCTATCCTATCCTATCCTCTATCCTATCCTATCCTCTATCCTATCCTATCCTCTATCCTATCCTATCCTCTATCCTATCCTCTATCCTATCCTATCCTCTATCCTATCCTATCCAATATCCTATCCTATCCTCTATCCTATCCTATCCTCTATAATATCGTATCCTCTATAATATCTTATATTGTATCCTATCCTATCCTCTATCCTATCCTATCCTCTATCCCATCCTATCATCTATCCTATCCTATCCTCTATAATATCGTATCCTCTATAATATCGTATCCTCTATCCTATCCTATCCTCTTTCCTATCCTCTCCTCTATCCTGTCCTATCCTCTATATTATCATATCCTCTATCCTATCCTATCCTCTATCCTATCCTCCATCCTATCCTATTCTCTATCCTATCCTTTCCTCTATAATATCGTATCTTCTATCGTATCCAATCCTCTATCCTATCCTATCCTCTATCCTATCATATCCTCTATCCCATCCTATCATCTATCCTATCCTATCCTCTATAATATCGTATCCTCTATAATATCGTATCCTCTATCCTATCCTATCCTCTTTCCTATCCTCTCCTCTATCCTATCCTATCCTCTATATTATCATATCCTCTATCCTATCCTATCCTCTATCCTATCCTATCCTCTATTATATCCTATCCTCAATCCTATCCTATCCTCTATCCTTTCCTATCCTCTATCCTATCCTATCCTCTATCCTATCCTATCCTCTATCCTATTCTATCCTCTATCCTATTTAATATTGTATCCTGTATCCTATCCTATCATCAATCCTATCCTATCCTCTATCGTCTCCTATCCTCTATCCTATCCTATCCTCTATCCTACTCTATACTCTATCCTATCCTATCCTCAATCCTATCCCATCCTCTATCCTATCCTATCCTCAATCCTATCCCATCCTCTATCCTATCCTATCCTCAATCCTATCCAATCCCCTATCCTATCCTCAATCCTATCCTATCCTCATTTCTATCCTATCCTCAATCCTATCGTATCCTCTATCCTATAGTATCTTCTATCCTATCCTATCCTCTATCCTATCCTATCATCTATCCTATCCTATCATCTATCCTATCCTATCCTCCATCCTATCCTATCCTCTATCGTCTCCTATCCTCTGTCCTATCCAATCCCCTATGTTATCCTCTATCCTAATCTATCCTCTATCCTATCCTGTCCTCTATCCTATCCTATCCTCTATCCTATCCTATCCTCTATCATATCCTATCCTCTATCCTATCCTATCCTCTATCCTATCCTATCCTCTATCCTATCATATCCTATCCTCTATCCTATCCTATCCTCTATATTATCATATCGTCTATCCTATCCTATCCTCTATCTTACCCTATCCTCTATCCTATCCTATCCTCTATCCCATCCTATCCTCTATCCTATCCTATCCTCTATCCTATCCTATCCTCTATCCTATCCTATCCTCTATCCTATCCTATCCTCTATCCTATCCTCTATCCTATCCTATCCTCTATCCTATCCTATCCAATATCCTATCCTATCCTCTATCCTATCCTATCCTCTATAATGTCGTATCCTCTATAATATCTTATATTGTATCCTATCCTATCCTCTTTCCTATCCTCTCCTCTATCCTATCCTATCCTCTATATTATCATATCCTCTATCCTATCCTATCCTCTATCCTATCCTCCATCCTATCCTATTCTCTATCCTATCCTTTCCTCTATAATATCGTATCTTCTATCGTATCCAATCCTCTATCCTATCCTATCCTCTATCCTATCCTATCCTTTATCCAATTCAATCTCATATCCTATCCTATCCTCTATCATATCCTATCCTCTATAGTATCCTATCTTCTATCCTATCCTATCCTCTATCCTATCCTATCCTATCCTCTATCCTATCCTATCCTCTATCCTATCCAATCCTCTATTCTATAATATCCTCTATCCCATCCTAATCTCTATCCTATCAATCCCCTATCCTATCCTCTATCCTATCCCATCCTCTATCCTATCCTATCCTCAATCCTATCCAATCCCCTATCCTACCCTCTATCCGAACCTATCCTCTATTACATCCTATCCTCGATCCTATCCTATCCCCTATCCTATCCTATCCTCTATCCTATCCTATCCTCTATCCTATCATATCCTCTATCCTATCATATCCTCTATCCTATCCTATCCTCTATCTTACCCTATCCTCTATCCTATCCTATCCTCTATCCCATCCTATCCTCTATCCTATCCTATCCTCTATCCTATCCTATCCTCTATCCTATCCTATCCTCTATCCTATCCTATCCTCTATCCTATCCTCTATCCTATCCTATCCTCTATCCTATCCTATCCAATATCCTATCCTATCCTCTATCCTATCCTATCCTCTATAATATCGTATCCTCTATAATATCTTATATTGTATCCTATCCTATCCTCTATCCTATCCTATCCTCTATCCCATCCTATCATCTATCCTATCCTATCCTCTATAATATCGTATCCTCTATAATATCGTATCCTCTATAATATCGTATCCTCTATCCTATCCTATCCTCTTTCCTATCCTCTCCTCTATCCTATCCTATCCTCTATATTATCATATCCTCTATCCTATCCTATCCTCTATCCTATCCTCCATCCTATCCTATTCTCTATCCTATCCTTTCCTCTATAATATCGTATCTTCTATCGTATCCAATCCTCTATCCTATCCTATCCTCTATCCTATCCTATCCTTTATCCAATTCAATCTCATATCCTATCCTATCCTCTATCATATCCTATCCTCTATAGTATCCTATCTTCTATCCTATCCTATAATCTATCCTATCCTATCCTATCCTCTATCCTATCCTATCCTCTATCCTATCCAATCCTCTATTCTATAATATCCTCTATCCCATCCTAATCTCTATCCTATCAATCCCCTATCCTATCCTCTATCCTATCCTATCCTCAATCCTATCCCATCCTCTATCCTATCCTATCCTCAATCCTATCCAATCCCCTATCCTACCCTCTATCCGAACCTATCCTCTATTCCATCCTATCCTCGATCCTATCCTATCCTCTATCCTATCCTATCCTCTATCCTATCCTATCCTCTATCCTATCCTATCCTGTATCCTATCCTATCCTCTATCCTATCCTATCCTCTATCCTATCCTATCCTCTATCCTATCCTATCCTCTATCCTATCCTATCCTCTATCCTATCCTATCCCCTATCCTATCCTATCCTCTATCCTATCATATCCTCTATCCTATCCTATCCTCTATCCTATCCTATCCTCTATAATATCGTATCCTCTATAATATCTTATATTGTATCCTATCCTATCCTCTATAATATCGTATCCTCTATAATATCGTATCCTCTATCCTATCCTATCCTCTTTCCTATCCTCTCCTCTATCCTATCTTATCCTCTATATTATCATATCCTCTATCCTATCCTATCCTCTATCCTATCCTATCCTCTATCCTATCCTATCCTCTATCCTATCCTATCCTCTATCCTATCCTATCCTCAATCCTATCCTATCCTCAATCTATCCTATCCTCTATCCTATCCTATCCTCTATCCTATCCTATCCTCTATCCTATCCTATCCTCTATCCTATCCTATCCTCTATCCTATCCTATCCTCTATCCTATCCTATCCTCTATCCTATCCTATCCTCTATCCTATCCTATCCTCTATCCTATCCTATCCTTTATCCAATTCAATCTCATATCCTATCCTATCCTGTATCATATCCTATCCTCTATAGTATCCTATCTTCTATCCTATCCTATCCTCTATCCTATCCTATCCTATCCCCTATCCTATCCTATCCTCTATCCTATCCAATCCTCCATCCTATAATATCCTCTATCCCATCCTAATCTCTATCCTATCAATCCCCTATCCCATCCTCTATCCTATCCTATCGTCAATCCTATCCAATCCCCTATCCCACCCTCTATCCGATCCTATCCTCTATTCCATCCTATCCTCGATCCTATCCTATCCTCTATCCTATCCTATCCTCTATCCTATCCTATCCTCTATCCTATCATATCCTCTA
This sequence comes from Halictus rubicundus, assembly GCF_050948215.1. Classification (NCBI taxonomy): domain Eukaryota; kingdom Metazoa; phylum Arthropoda; class Insecta; order Hymenoptera; family Halictidae; genus Halictus; species Halictus rubicundus. Next base: position 175,876 of record NW_027488763.1, on the reverse strand, counting down.
TCCTATCATATCCTCTATCCTATCCTATCCTCTATCCTATCCTATCCTCTATCCCATTCTATCCTCTTTCCTATCCCATCCTCTATCCCATCCAATCCTCAATCCTATCCTATCCACTATCCTATCCTATAATCTATCCTATAGTATCCTCAATCCTATCCTATCCTCTATCCTATCCTGTCCTCCATCCTATCCTATCCTCCATCCTATCCAATCCCCTATCCTATCCTCAATCCTATCCTATCCTCATTCCTATCCTATCCTCAATCCTATCGTATCCTCTATCCTATAGTATCCTCTATCCTATCCTATCCTCTATCCTATCCTATCCTCTCTATCCTATCCTATCCTCTATCCTATCCTATCCTCTATCCTATCCTATCCTCTATCCTATCCTATCCTCTATCCTATCGTATCCTCTATCCTATCCTATCCTCTATCCTATCCTATCCTCTATCCTATCCTATCCTCTATCCTATCCTATCCTCTATCCTATCCTATCCTCTATCCTATCCTATCCTCTATCCTATCCTATCCTCTATCCTATCCTATCCTCTATCCTATCCTATCCTCTATCCTATCCTATCCTCTATCCTATCCTATCCTCTATCCTATCCTATCCTCTATCCTATCCTATCCTTTATCCAATTCAATCTCATATCCTATCCTATCCTGTATCATATCCTATCCTCTATAGTATCCTATCTTCTATCCTATCCTATCCTCTATCCTATCCTATCCTATCCCCTATCCTATCCTATCCTCTATCCTATCCAATCCTCCATCCTATAATATCCTCTATCCCATCCTAATCTCTATCCTATCAATCCCCTATCCCATCCTCTATCCTATCCTATCGTCAATCCTATCCAATCCCCTATCCCACCCTCTATCCGATCCTATCCTCTATTCCATCCTATCCTCGATCCTATCCTATCCTCTATCCTATCCTATCCTCTATCCTATCCTATCCTCTATCCTATCATATCCTCTATCCTATCATATCCTCTATCCTATCCTATCCTCTATCCTATCCTATCCTCTATCCCATTCTATCCTCTTTCCTATCCCATCCTCTATCCCATCCAATCCTCAATCCTATCCTATCCACTATCCTATCCTATAATCTATCCTATAGTATCCTCAATCCTATCCTATCCTCTATCCTATCCTGTCCTCCATCCTATCCTATCCTCCATCCTATCCAATCCCCTATCCTATCCTCAATCCTATCCTATCCTCATTCCTATCCTATCCTCAATCCTATCGTATCCTCTATCCTATAGTATCCTCTATCCTATCCTATCCTCTATCCTATCCTATCCTCTATCCTATCCTATCCTCTATCCTATCCTATCCTCTATCCTATCCTATCCTCTATCCTATCCTATCCTCTATCCTATCGTATCCTCTATCCTATCGTATCCTCTATCCTATCCTATCCTCTATCCTATCCTATCCTCTATCCTATCCTATCCTCTATCCTATCCTATCCTCTATCCTATCCTATCCTCTATCCTATCCTATCCTCTATCCTATCCTATCCTCTATCCTATCCTATCCTCTATCCTATCCTATCCTCTATCCTATCCTATCCTCTATCCTATCCTATCCTCTATCCTATCCTATCCTCTATCCTATCCAATCCCCTATGTTATTCCCTACCCTATCCTATCCTCTATCCTATCCTATCCTCCATCCTATCCTATCCTCCATCCTATCCAATCCCCTATCCTATCCTCAATCCTATCCTATCCTCAATCCTATCCTATCCTCAATCCTATCCTATCCTCTATCCTATCCTATCCTCTATCCTATCCTATCCTCTATCCTATCCTATCCTCTATCCAATCCTATCCTCTATCCTATCCAATCCTCTATCCTATCCTATCCTCTATCCTATCCTATCCTCTATCCTATCCTATCCTCTATCCTAACCTATCCTCTATCCTATCCTATCCTCTATACTATCCTATCCTCTATCCTATCCTATCCTCTATCATATCCTATCCTCTATCCTATCCTATCCTCTATCCTATCCTATCCTCTATCCTATCCTATCCTATCCTCTATCCTATCCTATCCTCTATCCTATCCTATCCTCTATATTATCATATCGTCCCTATCCTATCCTCTATCTTACCCTATCCTCTATCCTATCCTAACCTCTATCCCATCCTATCCTCTATCCTATCCTATCCTCTATCCTATCCTATCCTCTATCCTATCCTATCCTCTATCCTATCCTATCCTCTATCCTATCCTATCCTCTATCCTATCCTATCCTCTATCCTATCCTATCCTCTATCCTATCCTATCCTCTATCCTATCCTATCCTCTATCCTATCCTATCCTCTATTTTATCCTATCCTCTATCCTATCCTATCCTCTATCCTATCCTATCCTCTATCCTATCCTATCCTTTATCCTATCCTATCCTCTATCCTATCCTATCCTCTATCCTATCCTCTATCCTATCCTATCCTCTATCCTATCCTATCCTCTATCCTATCCTATCCTCTATCCTATCCTATCCTCTATCCTATCCTATCCTCTATCCTATCCTATCCTCTATCCTATCCTATCCTCTATCCTATCCTATCCTCTATCCTATCCTATCCTCTATCCTATCCTATCCTCTATCCTATCCTATCCTCTATTTTATCCTATCCTCTATCCTATCCTATCCTCTATCCTATCCTATCCTCTATCCTATCCTATCCTCTATCCTATCCTATCCTCTATCCTATCCTATCCTCTATCCTATCCTCTATCCTATCCTATCCTCTATCCTATCCTATCCTCTATCCTATCCTATCCTCTATCCTATCCTATCCTCTATCCTATCCTATCCTCTATCCTATCCTATCCTCTATCCTATCCTATCCTCTATCCTATCCTATCCTCTATCCTATCCTATCCTCTATCCTATCCTATCCTCTATCCTATCCTATCCTCTATCCTATCCTATCCCCTATCCTATCCTATCCTCTATCCTATCCTATCCTCTATCCTATCCTCTATCCTATCCTATCCTCTATCCTATCCTATCCTATCCTATCCTATCCTCTATCCTATCCTATCCTCTATCCTATCCTATCCTCTATCCTATCCAATCCCCTATGTTATCCCCTACCCTATCCTATCCTCTATCCTATCCTATCCTCCATCCTATCCTATCCTCCATCCTATCCAATCCCCTATCCTATCCTCAATCCTATCCTATCCTCAATCCTATCCTATCCTCAATCCTATCCTATCCTCTATCCTATCCTATCCTCTATCCTATCCTATCCTCTATCCTATCCTATCCTCTATCCAATCCTATCCTCTATCCTATCCAATCCTCTATCCTATCCTATCCTCTATCCTATCCTATCCTCTATCCCATCCTATCCTCTATCCTATCCTATCCTCTATCCTATCCTATCCTCTATCCTATCCTATCCTCTATCCTATCCAATCCTCTATCCTATAATATCCTCTATCCCATCCTAATCTCTATCCTATCAATCCCCTATCCCATCCTCTATCCTATCCTATCGTCAATCCTATCCAATCCCCTACCCTACCCTCTATCCGATCCTATCCTCTATTCCATCCTATCCTCGATCCTATCCTATCCTCTATCCTATCCTATCCTCTATAATATCCTATCCTCTATCCTATCATATCCTCTATCCTATCATATCCTCTATCCTATCCTATCCGCTATCCTATCCTATCCTCTATCCCATTCTATCCTCTTTCCTATCCCATCCAATCCTCAATCCTATCCTATCCACTATCCTATCCTATAATCTATCCTATAGTATCCTCAATACTATCCTATCCTCTATCCTATCCTATCCTCCATCCTATCATATCCTCCATCCTATTCAATCCCCTATCCTATCCTCAATCCTATCCTATCCTCATTCCTATCCTATCCTCAATCCTATCGTATCCTCTATCCTATAGTATTCTCTATCCTGTCCTATCCTCTATCCTATCCTATCCTCTATCCTATCCTATCCTCTATCCTATCCTATCCTCTATCCTATCCTATCCTCTATCCTATCGTATCCTCTATCCTATCCTATCCTCTATCCTTTTCTATCCTCTATCCTATCCTATCCTCTATCCTATCCTATCCTCTATCCTATCCTATCCTCTATCCTATCCCATCCTCTATCCTATCCTATCCTCTATCCTATCCTATCCTCTATCCTATCCTATCCTATCCTATCCTCTATCCTATCCTATCCTCTATCCTATCCTATCCTCTATCCTATCCTATCCTCTATCCTATCCAATCCCCTATGTTATCCCCTACCCTATCCTATCCTCTATCCTATCCTATCCTCCATCCTATCCTATCCTCCATCCTATCCAATCCCCTATCCTATCCTCAATCCTATCCTATCCTCAATCCTATCCTATCCTCAATCCTATCCTATCCTCTATCCTATCCTATCCTCTATCCTATCCTATCCTCTATCCTATCCTATCCTCTATCCAATCCTATCCTCTATCCTATCCAATCCTCTATCCTATCCTATCCTCTATCCTATCCTATCCTCTATCCCATCCTATCCTCTATCCTATCCTATCCTCTATCCTATCCTATCCTCTATCCTATCCTAGCCTCTATAATATCCTATCCTCTTTCCTATAATATCATCTATCCTATCCTATCCTCTTTCCAATCCTATCCTCTATACTATCCTATCCTCTATCCTATCCTATCCTCTATCCTATCCTATCCTCTATCCTATCCTATCCTCTATCCTATCCTATCCTCTATCCTATCCTATCCTCAATCCTATCCTATCCTCTATCCTATCCTATAATCTTATCGTATCCTATCCTCTATCCTATCCTCCATCCTATCCTTTCCTCTATAATATCGCATCTTCTATCGTAACCTATCCACTATCCTATCCTATCCTCTATCCTATCCTATCCTCTATCCTATCCTATCCTCTATCCTATCCTATCCTCTATCCTATCCTATCCTCCATCCTATCCACTCCCCGATCCTATCCTCAATCCTATCCTATCCTCATTCCTATCCTATCCTCAATCCTATCCTATCCTCTATCCTATAGTATCCTCTATCCTATCGTATCCTCTATCCTATCCTATCCTCCATCCTATCCTATAATCCATCCTATCCAATCCCCGATCTTATCCTCTATCCTATCTTATCCTCAATCCTATCCTATCCTCAATCCTATCCTACCCTATCCTCTATCCTATCCTATCCTCTATCCTATCCTATCCTCCATCCGATCCTATCCTCTATCCCATCCTATCCTCTATCCTATCCTATCCTCTATCCTATCCTATCCTCTATCCTATCCTATCCTCCATCCTATCCAATCCCCTGTCCTATCCTCAATCCTATCCTATCCTCATTCCTATCCTATCCTCAATCCTATCGTATCCTCTATCCTATAGTATCCTCTATCCTATCCTATCATCTATCCTATCCTAAATCCTATCCTATCCTCAATTCTATCCTATCCTATCCTCTATCCTATCCTATCCTCTATCCTATCCTATCCTCTATCCTATCCTATCCTATCCTCTATCCTATCCTATCCTCCATCCTATCCTATCCTCCATCCTATCCAATCCCCGATCTTATCCTCTATCCTATCCTATCCTCAATCCTATCCTATCCTCAATCCTATCCTACCCTATCCTCTATCCTATCCTATCCTCTATCCTATCCTATCCTCCATCCGATCCTATCCTCTATCCCATCCTATCCTCTATCCTATCCTATCCTCTATCCTATCCTATCCTCTATCCTATCCTATCCTCCATCCTATCCAATCCCCTGTCCTATCCTCAATCCTATCCTATCCTCATTCCTATCCTATCCTCAATCCTATCGTATCCTCTATCCTATAGTATCCTCTATCCTATCCTATCATCTATCCTATCCTAAATCCTATCCTATCCTCAATTCTATCCTATCCTATCCTCTATCCTATCCTATCCTCTATCCTATCCTATCCTCTATCCTATCCTATCCTCAATCCTATCCTATCCTCTATCCTATCCTATCCTCTATCCTATCCTATCATCTATCCTATCCTGTCCTCTATCCTATCCAATCCCCTATGTTATCCTCTACCCTATCCTATCCTCTATACTATCTTATCCTCTATCCTATCCTATCCTCTATCCTATCCTATCGTCTATCCTATCCTATCCTCTATAATATCGTATTCTCTATAATATCGTATATTGTATCCTATCCTATCCTCTATAATATCGTATCCTCTATAATATCGTATCCTCTATCCTATCCTATCCTCTTTCCTATCCTATTCTCTATACTATCCTATCCTCCATCCTATCCTATCCTCTATCGTCTCCTATCCTCTGTCCTATCCAATCCCCTATGTTATCCTCTATCCTATTCTATCCTCTATCCTATCCTATCCTCTATCCTATCCAATCCCCTATGTTATCCTCTACCCTATTCTATCCTCTATCCTATCTTATCCTCTATCCTATCCTATCCTCCATCCTATCCTATCCTCTATCGTCTCCTATCCTCTATCCTATCCAATCCCCGATCTTATCCTCTATCCTATCCTATCCTCAATCCTATCCTATCCTCAATCCTATCCTACCCTATCCTCTATCCTATCCTATCCTCTATCCTATCCTATCCTCCATCCGATCCTATCCTCTATCCCATCCTATCCTCTATCCTATCCTATCCTCTATCCTATCCTATCCTCTATCCTATCCTATCCTCCATCCTATCCAATCCCCTGTCCTATCCTCAATCCTATCCTATCCTCATTCCTATCCTATCCTCAATCCTATCGTATCCTCTATCCTATAGTATCCTCTATCCTATCCTATCATCTATCCTATCCTAAATCCTATCCTATCCTCAATTCTATCCTATCCTATCCTCTATCCTATCCTATCCTCTATCCTATCCTATCCTCTATCCTATCCTATCCTCAATCCTATCCTATCCTCTATCCTATCCTATCCTCTATCCTATCCTATCATCTATCCTATCCTGTCCTCTATCCTATCCAATCCCCTATGTTATCCTCTACCCTATCCTATCCTCTATACTATCTTATCCTCTATCCTATCCTATCCTCTATCCTATCCTATCGTCTATCCTATCCTATCCTCTATAATATCGTATTCTCTATAATATCGTATATTGTATCCTATCCTATCCTCTATAATATCGTATCCTCTATAATATCGTATCCTCTATCCTATCCTATCCTCTTTCCTATCCTATTCTCTATACTATCCTATCCTCCATCCTATCCTATCCTCTATCGTCTCCTATCCTCTGTCCTATCCAATCCCCTATGTTATCCTCTATCCTATTCTATCCTCTATCCTATCCTATCCTCTATCCTATCCAATCCCCTATGTTATCCTCTACCCTATTCTATCCTCTATCCTATCTTATCCTCTATCCTATCCTATCCTCCATCCTATCCTATCCTCTATCGTCTCCTATCCTCTATCCTATCCAATCCCCTATGTTATCCTCTATCCTATCCTAGCCTCTATAATATCCTATCCTCTTTCCTATAATATCATCTATCCTATACTATCCTCTTTCCTATCCTATCCTCTATCCTATCCTATCCTCTATCCTATCCTATCCTCTATCCTATCCTATCCTCTATCCTATCCTATCCTATATACTATCCTATCCTCAATCCTATCCTATCCTCTATCCTATCCTATAATCTTATCGTATCCTATCCTCTATCCTATCCTCCATCCTATCCTGTACTCTATCCTATCCTTTCCTCTATAATATCGTATCTTCTATCGTAACCTATCCTCTATCCTATCCTATCCTCTATGCTATCCTATCCTCCATCCTATCCTATCCTCCATGCTATCCAATCCCCCACCCTATCCTCAATCCTATCCTATCCTCTATCCTATCCGATCCTCTATCCTATCCTATCCTCTATCCTATACTATCCTCTATCCTATCCTATCCACTATCCTATCCTATCCTCCATCCTATCCTATCGTCTATCCTATCCTATCCTCTATAATATCGTATCCTCTATAATATCGTATATTGTATCCTATCCTATCCTCTATCCTATCCTATCCTCTATCCCATCCTATCATCTATCCTATCCTATCCTCTATAATATCGTATCCTCTATAATATCGTATCCTCTATCCTATCCTATCCTCTTTCCTATCCTCTCCTCTATCCTATCCTATCCTCTATATTATCATATCCTCTATCCTATCCTATCCTCTATCCTATCCTATCCTCTATCCTATCCTATCCTCCATCCTATCCTATCGTCTATCCTATCCTATCCTCTATAATATCGTATCCTCTATAATATCGTATATTGTATCGTATCCTATCCTCTATCCTATCCTATCCTCTATCCCATCCTATCATCTATCCTATCCTATCCTCTATAATATCGTATCCTCTATAATATCGTATCCTCTATCCTATCCTATCCTCTTTCCTATCCTCTCCTCTATCCTATCCTATCCTCTATATTATCATATCCTCTATCCTATCCTATCCTCTATCCTATCCTATCCTCTATCCTATCCTATCCTCTATCCTATCCTATCCTCTATCCTATCCTATCCTCTATACTTTCCTCTCCTCAATCCTATCCTATCCTCTATCTTATCCTATCTTATCCACTATCGTATGCTCTATCCTAACCTATCCTCTATCCTATCCAATCCACTATCCTATCCTCTACCCTAGAATACCATGTATCCTATCCTATTCTCTATCCTATCCTATCCTATTCTCTATCCTATCCTATCCTATCCTCAATCGTATGCTCTATCCTATCCTATCCACTATCCTATCCTATTCTCAATATTATCCTATCCTCTATCCTATCCTATCCTCTATCCTATCCTATCCTCTATCCTATCCTATCCCCAATCCAATCCTATACTCTATCCTATCCTATCCTCTATCCAATCCTATACTCTATCCTATCCTCTCCCCTATCGTATCCTATCGTCTATCCTATCCAATCCTGTATCCTATCCTCTAGCCTATCCTATCCTCTATCCTATAATATCCTCTATCCTATCCTATCCTATCCTCTATCCTTTCCTCTATCCTATCCTCTATCCTATCCTATCCTCTATCCTATCCTCTCCTCAATCCTATCCTATCCTCAATCCTATCCTATCCTCTATCCTATCTTATCCTCTATCCTATCCTGTACTCTATTCTATCCTATCCTCTATCTTATCCTATCCACTATCCAATCCTATCCTCTATCCTATAATATCCTCTATCCTATCCTATCCTATCCTCTATCCTCTCCTCTATCCTATCCTCTACCCTATTCTATCCTCAATCCAATCCTATCCTCTATCCTATAATATCCTCTATCCTATCCTATCCTATCCTCTATCCTTTCCTCTATCCTATCCTCTATCCTATTCTATCCTCTATCCCATCCTATCATCTATCCTATCCTATCCTCTATAATATCGTATCCTCTATAATATCGTATCCTCTATCCTATCCTATCCTCTTTCCTATCCTCTCCTCTATCCTATCCTATCCTCTATATTATCATATCCTCTATCCTATCCTATCCTCTATCCTATCCTATCCTCTATCCTATCCTATCCTCCATCCTATCCTATCGTCTATCCTATCCTATCCTCTATAATATCGTATCCTCTATAATATCGTATATTGTATCGTATCCTATCCTCTATCCTATCCTATCCTCTATCCCATCCTATCATCTATCCTATCCTATCCTCTATAATATCGTATCCTCTATAATATCGTATCCTCTATCCTATCCTATCCTCTTTCCTATCCTCTCCTCTATCCTATCCTATCCTCTATATTATCATATCCTCTATCCTATCCTATCCTCTATCCTATCCTATCCTCTATCCTATCCTATCCTCTATCCTATCCTATCCTCTATCCTATCCTATCCTCTATCCTATCCTATCCTCTATCCTATCCTATAACCTTATCGTATCCTATCCTCTATCCTATCCTCCATCCTATCCTTTCCTCTATAATATCGCATCTTCTATCGTAACCTATCCACTATCCTATCCTATCCTCTATCCTATCCTATCCTCTATCCTATCCTATCCTCTATCCTATCCTATCCTCTATCCTATCCTATCCTCCATCCTATCCACTCCCCGATCCTATCCTCAATCCTATCCTATCCTCATTCCTATCCTATCCTCAATCCTATCCTATCCTCTATCCTATAGTATCCTCTATCCTATCGTATCCTCTATCCTATCCTATCCTCCATCCTATCCTATCCTCCATCCTATCCAATCCCCGATCTTATCCTCTATCCTATCCTATCCTCAATCCTATCCTATCCTCAATCCTATCCTACCCTATCCTCTATCCTATCCTATCCTCTATCCTATCCTATCCTCCATCCGATCCTATCCTCTATCCCATCCTATCCTCTATCCTATCCTATCCTCTATCCTATCCTATCCTCTATCCTATCCTATCCTCCATCCTATCCAATCCCCTGTCCTATCCTCAATCCTATCCTATCCTCATTCCTATCCTATCCTCAATCCTATCGTATCCTCTATCCTATAGTATCCTCTATCCTATCCTATCATCTATCCTATCCTAAATCCTATCCTATCCTCAATTCTATCCTATCCTATCCTCTATCCTATCCTATCCTCTATCCTATCCTATCCTCTATCCTATCCTATCCTATCCTCTATCCTATCCTATCCTCCATCCTATCCTATCCTCCATCCTATCCAATCCCCGATCTTATCCTCTATCCTATCCTATCCTCAATCCTATCCTATCCTCAATCCTATCCTACCCTATCCTCTATCCTATCCTATCCTCTATCCTATCCTATCCTCCATCCGATCCTATCCTCTATCCCATCCTATCCTCTATCCTATCCTATCCTCTATCCTATCCTATCCTCTATCCTATCCTATCCTCCATCCTATCCAATCCCCTGTCCTATCCTCAATCCTATCCTATCCTCATTCCTATCCTATCCTCAATCCTATCGTATCCTCTATCCTATAGTATCCTCTATCCTATCCTATCATCTATCCTATCCTAAATCCTATCCTATCCTCAATTCTATCCTATCCTATCCTCTATCCTATCCTATCCTCTATCCTATCCTATCCTCTATCCTATCCTATCCTCAATCCTATCCTATCCTCTATCCTATCCTATCCTCTATCCTATCCTATCCTCTATCCTATCCAATCCCCTATGTTTTCCTCTACCCTATCCTATCCTCTATCCTATCCTATCCTCTATCCTATCCTGTCCTCTATCCTATCCAATCCCCTATGTTATCCTCTACCCTATCCTATCCTCTATACTATCTTATCCTCTATCCTATCCTATCCTCTATCCTATCCTATCGTCTATCCTATCCTATCCTCTATAATATCGTATTCTCTATAATATCGTATATTGTATCCTATCCTATCCTCTATAATATCGTATCCTCTATAATATCGTATCCTCTATCCTATCCTATCCTCTTTCCTATCCTATTCTCTATACTATCCTATCCTCCATCCTATCCTATCCTCTATCGTCTCCTATCCTCTGTCCTATCCAATCCCCTATGTTATCCTCTATCCTATTCTATCCTCTATCCTATCCTATCCTCTATCCTATCCAATCCCCTATGTTATCCTCTACCCTATTCTATCCTCTATCCTATCTTATCCTCTATCCTATCCTATCCTCCATCCTATCCTATCCTCTATCGTCTCCTATCCTCTATCCTATCCAATCCCCTATGTTATCCTCTATCCTATCCTAGCCTCTATAATATCCTATCCTCTTTCCTATAATATCATCTATCCTATACTATCCTCTTTCCTATCCTATCCTCTATCCTATCCTATCCTCCATCCTATCCTATCCTCTATCCTATCCTATCCTCCATCCTATCCTATCCTCCATGCTATCCAATCCCCTACCCTATCCTCAATCCTATCCTATCCTCTATCCTATCCGATCCTCTATCCTATCCTATCCTCTATCCTATACTATCCTCTATCCTATCCTATCCACTATCCTATCCTATCCTCCATCCTATCCTATCGTCTATCCTATCCTATCCTCTATAATATCGTATCCTCTATAATATCGTATATTGTATCCTATCCTATCCTCTATCCTATCCTATCCTCTATCCCATCCTATCATCTATCCTATCCTATCCTCTATAATATCGTATCCTCTATAATATCGTATCCTCTATCCTATCCTATCCTCTTTCCTATCCTCTCCTCTATCCTATCCTATCCTCTATAATATCGTATCCTCTATAATATCGTATCCTCTATCCTATCCTATCCTCTTTCCTATCCTCTCCTCTATCCTATCCTATCCTCTATATTATCATATCCTCTATCCTATCCTATCCTCTATCCTATCCTATCCTCTATCCTATCCTATCCTCTATCCTATCCTATCCTCTATCCTATCCTATCCTCTATCCTATCCTATCCTCTATCCTATCCTATCCTATCCTCTATCCTATCCTATTCTCTATCCTATCCTTTCCTCTATAATATCGTAACTTCTAGCGTATCCTATCCTCTATCCTATCCTGTCATCTATTCTATCCTATCCTCAATCCTATCCTATCCTCTACCCTATCCTATCCTGTATCCTATCCTCTATCCTGTATCCTATTCTCTATCCTATCCTTTCCTCTATAATATCGTATCTTCTATCCTATAAAATCCTCTATCCTATCCTCAATCCTATCCTATCTTCTATCCTATCCTATCGTCTATCCTATCCTATCCTCTATCCTATCCAATCCCCTATACTATCCTCTACCCTATAATACCATGTATCCTATCCTATTCTCTATCCTATCCTATCCTATCCTCTATCGTATGCTCTATCCTATCCTATCCACAATCCTATCCTATCCTCAATCCTATCCTATCCTCTATCATATCCTATCCTCTATCCTATCCCATCCTCTATGCTATCCTATCCTCTATACTATCCTATCCTCAATCCAATCCTATCCTCTATACTATCCTATCCTCTATCATATCCTATCCTCTATCTTATCCTATCCTCTATCCTATCCAATCTTCTATCCTATCCTCTATCCTATCCTATCCTCTATCCTATCCTATCCTCTATCCTATCCTATCCTCTATCCTATCCTATCCTCTATCGTATTCTATCCTCTATCCTATCCAATCCCCTATTATATCCTCTGTCCTATCCTATCCTCTATCCTATCCTTTCCTCTATAATATAGTATCTTCTATCCTATCCTATTCTCTATCCTATCCTATCCTCTATCCTATCCTATCCTCTATCCTACCCTATCCTCTATCCTATAATATCCTCTATCCTATCCTATCCTCTATCCTATCCAATAATCTATCCAATCCTATCGTGTATTATATCCTATCCTTTTCCTATCCTCTATCATATCGTATCCTCTATCCTATCCTATCGTCTATCCTATTCTATCCTCTATCCTATTTAATGCCCTATCCTATAACATCCTCTATCCCATCCTATCCTCAATCCTATCCTATCCACTATCCAATCCTATCCTCTATCCTATAATATCCTCTATCCTATCCTATCCTCTATCCTATCCTATCCTCCATCCTATCCTATCCTCCATCCTATCCAATCCCCTATTCTATCCTCATTCCTATCCTATCCTCAATCCTATCGTATCCTCTATCCTATAGTATCCTCTATCCTATTCAATCTCATATCCTATCCTATCATCTATCCTATCCAATCCCCTATCCTATCCTCTATCCTAGAATACCATGTATACTATCCTATTCTAAATCCTATCCTATCCTATCCTCTATCCTATCCTATCCTCTATCCTATCCTATCCTCTATCCTCTAATATCCTCTATCCTATCCTATCCTCTATCCTATCCTATCCTCTATCCTATCCTATCCTCTATCCTATCATATCCTCTATCCTATCCTATCCTCTATCCTATCCTATCCTCTATACTTTCCTCTCCTCAATCCTATCCTATCCTCTATCTTATCCTATCTTATCCACTATCGTATGCTCTATCCTAACCTATCCTCTATCCTATCCAATCCACTATCCTATCCTCTACCCTAGAATACCATGTATCCTATCCTATTCTCTATCCTATCCTATCCTATTCTCTATCCTATCCTATCCTATCCTCAATCGTATGCTCTATCCTATCCTATCCACTATCCTATCCTATTCTCAATATTATCCTATCCTCTATCCTATCCTATCCTCTATCCTATCCTATCCTCTATCCTATCCTATCCCCAATCCAATCCTATACTCTATCCTATCCTATCCTCTATCCAATCCTATACTCTATCCTATCCTCTCCCCTATCGTATCCTATCGTCTATCCTATCCAATCCTGTATCCTATCCTCTAGCCTATCCTATCCTCTATCCTATAATATCCTCTATCCTATCCTATCCTATCCTCTATCCTTTCCTCTATCCTATCCTCTATCCTATCCTATCCTCTATCCTATCCTCTCCTCAATCCTATCCTATCCTCAATCCTATCCTATCCTCTATCCTATCTTATCCTCTATCCTATCCTGTACTCTATTCTATCCTATCCTCTATCTTATCCTATCCACTATCCAATCCTATCCTCTATCCTATAATATCCTCTATCCTATCCTATCCTATCCTCTATCCTCTCCTCTATCCTATCCTCTACCCTATTCTATCCTCAATCCAATCCTATCCTCTATCCTATAATATCCTCTATCCTATCCTATCCTATCCTCTATCCTTTCCTCTATCCTATCCTCTATCCTATTCTATCCTCTATCCTATTCTATCCTCAATCCAATCCTATCCTCTATCCTATAATATCCTCTATCCTATCCTATCCTATCCTCTATCCTTTCCTCTATCCTATCCTCTATCCTATCCTATCCTCTATCCTATCCTCTCCTCAATCCTATCCTATCCTCAATACTATCCTATCCTCTATCCTATCTTATCCTCTATCCTATCCTGTACTCTATTCTATCCTATCCTCTATCTTATCCTATCCACTATCCTATCCTATCCTCTATCCTATTCTATCCTCTATTCTATCCTATCCTCAATCCAATCCTATCCTCTATCCTATAATATCCTCTATCCTATCCTATCCTATCCTCTATCCTATCCTCTATCCTATCCTCTATCCTATCCTCTATCCTATCCTCTATCCTATCCTCTATCCTCTCCTCTCCTCAATCCTATCCTATCCTCAATCCTATCCTATCCTCTATCCTATCTTATCCTCTATCCTATCCTGTACTCTATTCTATCCTATCCTCTATCTTATCCTATCCACTATCCTATCCTATCCTCAATCCAATCCTATACTCTATCCTATCCTATTCTCTATCCTATCATATCCTCTATCCTATCCTCTCCTCAATCCTATCCTATCCTCAATCCTAACCTATCCTCTATCATATCCTATTCTCTATACTATCCTATCCTCTATCCTATCCTATCCTCTATCCTATCCTGTATCCTATCCTATCCTCTATCCTATCCTATCTTCTATCCTATCCTATTCTCTATCCTATCCTATCCTATGCACTATCGTATGCTCTATCCTATCCTATCCTCTATCCTATGCAATCCCCTATCCTATCCTCTACCCTAGAATACCATGTATCCTATCCTATTCTCTATCCTATCCTATCCTATCCTCTATCCTATCCTATTCTCTATCCTACCCTATCCTCTATCCTATAATATCCTCTATCCCATCCTAATCTCTATCCTATCAATCCCCTATCCTATCTTCTATCGTATCCTATCCTCTATCCTATCCAATCCTCTATCCTATCCTCTATCCTATCCTGTCCTCTATCCTATCCTATCCTCAATCCTATCCTATCCTATCCTCCATCCTATCCTATCCTCCATCCTATCCAATCCCCTATCCTATCCTCAATCCTATCCTATCCTCAATCCTATCCTATCCTCAATCCTATCGTATCCTCTATCCTATAGTATCCTCTATCCTATCCTATCCTCTATCCTATCCTATCCTCAATCCTATCCTATCCTCAATCCTATCCTATCCTATCCTATCATCTATCATATCCTATTATCTATCCTATCCTATCCTCTATCCTATCCTATCCTCTATCCTATAATATATTCTATCCCATCCTAATCTCTATCCTATCAATCCCCTATCCTATCCTCTATCCTATCCTATCCTCTATCCTATCCAATTCTCTATCCTATCCTATCCTCTATCATATCCTATCCTCTATCCTATCCTATCCTCTATCCTATCCTATCCTCTATCCTATCCTCTCCTCAATCCTATCCTATCCTCAATCCTAACCTAACCTCTATCCTATCCTATTCTCTATCCTATCCTACCCTCTATCCTATCCTATCCTCTATCCTATCCTATCCTCTATCCTATCCTCTCCTCAATCCTATCCTATCCTCTATCCTATCCTCTATCCTATCCTCTCCTCAATCCTATCCTATCCTCTATCCTATCCTATCCCCTATCCTATTCAATCTCATATCCTATCCTATCCTCTATCATATCCTATCCTCTATCGTATCCTATCTTCTATCCTATCCTATCCTCAATCCTAACCTATCCTCTATCATATCCTATTCTCTATACTATCCTATCCTCTATCCTATCCTATCCTCTATCCTATCCTCTATCCTATCCTATCCTCTATCCTATCCTATCTTCTATCCTATCCTATTCTCTATCCTATCCTATCCTATGCACTATCGTATGCTCTATCCTATCCTATCCTCTATCCTATGCAATCCCCTATCCTATCCTCTACCCTAGAATACCATGTATCCTATCCTATTCTCTATCCTATCCTATCCTATCCTCTATCCTATCCTATCCTCTATCATATCCTATCCTCTATCCTATCCTATCCTCTATCCTATCCTATCATCTATCCTATCCTATCCTCTATCCTATCCTCTCCTCAATCCTATCCTATCCTCAATCCTAACCTAACCTCTATCCTATCCTATTCTCTATCCTATCCTATCCTCTATCCTATCCTATCCTCTATCCTATCCTATTCTCTATCATATCCTATCCTCTATCGTATCCTATCTTCTATCGTATCCTATCCTCTATCCTATCCAATCCTCTATCCTATCCTCTATCCTATCCTATCCTCTATCCTATCCTATCATTTATGCAATCCTATCCTATACTCTATACCATCCTATCATCTATGCTATCCTATCCTGAATCTTATCCTATCCAATCTCCTATCCTATCCTCTATCCTATCGTATGCTCTATCCTATCCTATCCTCTATCCTATCCAATCCCCTATCCTATCCTCTACCCTAGAATACCATGTATCCTATCCTATTCTCTATCCTATCCAATCCTACCCTCTATTATATCCTATTCTCTATCCTACCCTATCCTCTATCCTATAATATCCTCTATCCCATCCTAACCTCTATCCTATCAATCCTCTATCCTATCCTCTCCTCAATCCTATCCTATCCTCAATCCTATCCTATCCTCTATCCTATCTTATCCTCTATCCTATCCTGTACTCTATTCTATCCTATCCTCTATCTTATCCTATCCACTATTATATCCTATCCTCAATCCAATCCTATACTCTATCCTATCCTATCCTCTCCTCAATCCTATCCTATCCTCTATCCTATCCTATCGTCTATCCTATCCTATCCTCTATCCTATCCTATCCTCTATCCTATAATATATTCTATCCCATCCTAATCTCTATCCTATCAATCCCCTATCCTATCCTCTATCCTATCCTATCCTCTATCCTATCCAATTCTCTATCCTATCCTATCCTCTATCATATCCTATCCTCTATCCTATCCTATCCTCTATCCTATCCTATCCTCTATCCTATCCTCTCCTCAATCCTATCCTATCCTTAATCCTAACCTAACCTCTATCCTATCCTATTCTCTATCCTATCCTACCCTCTATCCTATCCTATCCTCTATCCTATCCTATCCTCTATCCTATCCTCTCCTCAATCCTATCCTATCCTCTATCCTATCCTCTATCCTATCCTCTCCTCAATCCTATCCTATCCTCTATCCTATCCTATCCCCTATCCTATTCAATCTCATATCCTATCCTATCCTCTATCATATCCTATCCTCTATCGTATCCTATCCTCTATCCTATCCTATCTTCTATCCTATCCTATTCTCTATCCTATCCTATCCTATGCACTATCGTATGCTCTATCCTATCCTATCCTCTATCCTATGCAATCCCCTATCCTATCCTCTACCCTAGAATACCATGTATCCTATCCTATTCTCTATCCTATCCTATCCTATCCTCTATCCTATCCTATCCTCTATCATATCCTATCCTCTATCCTATCCTATCCTCTATCCTATCCTATCCTCAATCCTAACCTATCCTCTATCATATCCTATTCTCTATACTATCCTATCCTCTATCCTATCCTATCCTCTATCCTATCCTCTATCCTATCCTATCCTCTATCCTATCCTATCTTCTATCCTATCCTATTCTCTATCCTATCCTATCCTATGCACTATCGTATGCTCTATCCTATCCTATCCTCTATCCTATGCAATCCCCTATCCTATCCTCTACCCTAGAATACCATGTATCCTATCCTATTCTCTATCCTATCCTATCCTATCCTCTATCCTATCCTATCCTCTATCATATCCTATCCTCTATCCTATCCTATCCTCTATCCTATCCTATCATCTATCCTATCCTATCCTCTATCCTATCCTCTCCTCAATCCTATCCTATCCTCAATCCTAACCTAACCTCTATCCTATCCTATTCTCTATCCTATCCTATCCTCTATCCTATCCTATCCTCTATCCTATCCTATTCTCTATCATATCCTATCCTCTATCGTATCCTATCTTCTATCGTATCCTATCCTCTATCCTATCCAATCCTCTATCCTATCCTCTATCCTATCCTTTTTTTTTTTTTTTTTTTTTTTTTTTTCCGAGGAGGTAATCTCGTTACGGATACCCGAACCCCCCCGGGGGGGGGTGGGGTCCGGGTTATGTGGGACTCCTCGGCTGGTTGGTGCAACGCCGAGTATACCCACTAACTCCTCCCCGTCCGTCCCTAGACTCCTGGGGGCACCCGTGCTCTGCGCGCGCATGTCAATCCGGTGTGCCCCCGCCTTAGCATACCACCCAGGGGGGGACGCGGCCCCCTCCCGTACCTACTCTATCCGAAGGCACCACGCAACGGACGACGTGGCGCCTTCCCCCCTGTTAGGCCGCCCGATGAGCATCCGAGCCCCCGCTCGAGATGCCCGGCGGCCTCCGGGGACGCCGTTGGTGACCGAGTGTAAGGGGATATCCGATCCCCCGCCTCGAGATCATCAAGGGCGTCCCCGCTCGCGTCAGAGGCGTCGCAACAGGGGTACGCCCCCGGGGCGTACCCTGCGCCGCCTCCCCCCCCCTTCGGCCGGGATCGTGATTACGCTCCCGATCCCGTTCCGCAGTCTCCTTCCGCAGCATAACCCGCTCGCAGAAGGAAGCGAACCCCCTCCACGCCTCCTCGCCACCGGCTGCCGCAGCGACGACAGCCGGGAGCGAGAGGTCGTGGCCCACCGCGCGCCGCAGGGCACGGCGCTCTCCCCCCCATGCCGGACACTCCTCCAGAGTGTGTTGCGCCGTGTCCCGCGGCTCGCCGCAGTGGTGACACGCCTCCTCGGTCTCCCTCCCGATGCGACACAGGTAGTCGCCGAAGCACCCGTGCCCGCTCATCACCTGCGTCACACGGTAGGAGACCCTATGCCCCATCCATCCCCTGTTCCATTGATCGAACACCGGGAGGATGGCCCGAACGGCCCGCCTCTCGCCCTCCCTCGTCCCGGGAAGGCTATCGCGCCACTCCCGGGCTGCGTGCCGCCGAGCATGTCGCCTGAGCTCATCCACCATGAGCCGCGCCTGATCCGGGGCCACCCCCCGGAGCCGGAGTTCCCTGGAGTGCGTATGCACATCCGCCAACACGCGGGCCTCCAGCTCGAGGGGGATCAGCCCCGACATCACCATCGCCGTCGCGTATGAAATGGTGCGGTACCCCCGCACGATGCCTATGGCCAGCCTGCGCTCGATGCGACGCAGCAGCGACCGTGTGCCGCCACTGCGCCCCCTAGCCAAGACATCGCGCGCCCATACAGGGGCTCCGTACAGGACCAAAACTCGCACCACCACCGCGAACAGACGACGCACCCGTCCACAGGGTCCCCCGAGATTCGGGAGAAGGCGACCGAGCGCAGCGGTCGCCCTCTCCGCCCGGGGCGCCAGCGACTCAAGGTGGCGGTCAAAACGCCACCGGCCGTCAAGCTCGAGTCCCAGGTACCGCATCTGGGACCCGACCCTGACCATCCCCTCCCCCACGCAGATCCAGCACTGGGGAGGCGCCGCCAACCGGGCCGAGCGGAGAAACCACATGGCCCTGGTTTTCTCGACGGACACCTCTAGGCCCAGCGACCGGATCGCGCGCACCGCGCGCCACGCGCCGCGCTCCGCCAGGCAGATGGCCTCCTTCGCATACCTCCCGGTGGCCAATACCAGCGTGTCGTCGGCGTAACACGTCAGGCTGACCCCGGGAGGCATCTCCTCCCGCAGGACGCGATCGTACGCAAGATTCCACAGCAACGGGCCCAACACCGAGCCCTGCGGAACCCCGCGCACGACGCCCCTGCGCACCATCCCGTACCGGCCGGGATACTCTATACCCCTGTCGGAGAGATAGCTCCCGATCACCCTTCTGAGATACAGAGGCACCCGGTGGAAGACCAGGGCCTCCATTATCCGATCCCAGGGGACGGTGTTGAACGCGTTAGCGATATCCAAGGATATCGCCAACGCAACACCGCCCCCCCTCGTACAGGCCTCCGAGAGAGCCCTCACCCGCCGAATAGCGTCGACGGTGGAGAGACCCTCCCGGAAGCCGAATTGAACCCCGCTCAGATCGGGGACCCCTCCCGCCGACAGGTGCCGAACGAGGCGTCCAACGAGTACGCGCTCGAACAACTTCCCCGCCTCGTCCAGCAGACAAATTGGCCGGTACCCTGAGGGCGAGTCCCGGGACTTGCCCCCCTTCGGAAGGAGGACCAACCTGCCCGACTTCCACTCCGTGGGGAACACCCCCTCCCTCAGAGAGCCGTTATACAGCTGCCGGAGTTCGGCGGCGAGTCCCCCCTCCAGGGCCAAGACCAACGCGCGGCCCGGCACCCCGTCCGGGCCCGGGGCCTTGCGGCCCACCCGCCGCGCCCTGGCCATCGCCTCACCCAGCTCGCCGGCCGACACCTCCCACTCTGCGGACCAGGAGAGAGGCTCCTGTTCCCAATGGGAGCGGCGCAGTTGTCCCCCCTCTCGCGGGAAGAGGGACGCCACCACTCCCTCGAGCAGGTGGGGGTCCATCGACTCCGTCACCGGAGGCGCCCACGCGCGCAGCTTGTTCATGACAAGCTTGTACGGGCGCCCCCATGGATCGGAGTCCACCGTGCCGACGAGCTCCGACCACGCGTCGGCCTTGGCCCGCGCGATAGCCCTGCGGAGAACCCCGAGCGCGGCTCGGTACTCCCCGCCGAGCCTCGCCGTCGCCTCCTCGTCGTCGCGCCTCCTACGCGCTCGGCCGTACCGACGCCGCGCGGCATTGCAGGCACGCCGGAGCTCCGCAATGCCGGCGGACCACCAGTACGCCGCCCTCCTGGGGGCGAACCGGCTGCGGGGCATGGCGGTGTCGCACACCGCCGTCATTACCTCCCGCAGCCGCCTCGCCCCTTGCGCAGGCGCCAGCTCGGACAGTGCCGGCCCCGTCCATGTCGCCGCGGCTACCGCGGCCCCGAACGCGTCCGCGTCCAGCCGCTTCAAGGCCCATCGCGGCCGTCGGTCCCCCCGGCCCGGCCGGGAATCCCGCGCGTGGATGGTGGGCCACACGTCCATGACGATGGGCGTATGGTCCGACGCAATCTCTATCTCCTCGGCCACCCTCCATCCCGACACCCGGCGCACGGCCGAGGGAGTCCCCCATGTCAGGTCGACAATCGAGACCCCCTGCGGACGCACGCACGTCGGCGTGGATCCCCGGTTAATCAACCGGAGATCCAGGCCGGCCGCCCAGGTTAACACCTCGCTACCCCTAGTGGTCGTCCTGGGACTCCCCCACGATACCGCGTGGGCATTGAAGTCTCCCAAAACGAGAGCCGGGCGGGCGCTGCACCGCGCGATGCAGCTGTTCAGCCCGCCCAGGAACCCCCGAAATTGATCGAGGCCACAGCTCGGCGAGATGTAGATCCCGACAACCGCGATGTCCCCCCATTGCACCGCCACGAATCCCTCGCCCCGCTCCAGAAGGGAGACCGACGGGGACCCGGGGCGGCTTCCCGCCACTATTACTACGGAGCCGATCTCGTCCCCCACCCAGAAGGGGTGTTCGGGGATTGCGTACGGCTCCGCCGCAACTGCCAGCCCAGCCCCCCACTCGCGCACGGCTTGGACAAACAGGTCCTGTGCCGCGCGCGAGTGGTTGAGGTTCGCCTGCAGAACCGGAGTAGGATTAAAAGTACCTACTCTAACATGGGCTCTGCAGAGTCCCCTCCCTGGGAGGTCCGGGCCCCCGGCGCCGTCTGCGGCCGCTGCGCGGATGCAGCCCCAGACGCGCCCTTCTCTTTCGTCGCCGCGCGGCCCCTCTTGGGAGCCGGGGCACACGCTTTGGCCCCGAATCTATGGCCCGATGGTCTCCCCAGGTCCGCGCAGAGCGGACACCTGGGGGCGGCCTTACAGGCCGAAGCCCGGTGCTCCGCCGCCCCGCAGCGGTAGCACATCGCGCCTCTGTCGACCGCGCTCTTGCATGTCGCCCGCGTATGCCCCGTCTCCAAACAACGGAAGCATTGGAGGGGCCGCTCCCTCAGCGCCTCGACGCGGGCCGAGGACCAGCCGACCAGCAGCCGGCCTCCCGCCAACACTTTCTTGACGGCCGCGAGGGGGCCCTGGGCCCAACAGGAGCCCAGCGCCTGCTCCGAGGCGGGTCTGCGGATCTCGCCGACCCGGAACTCCGCCGCGGAACACCCCCCCGCCGCCGCCAGCGCCGCCGCTACGTCCCCGGGCGACACCGAGTCGTCCAGGCCCGCCACGCGCACCTCGCCGCGCTTGACCGCCTGGGAGACCTTAACCCCGGTCCCCCCAAGCGCCTCGGCGATCCTCCCGGAGAGGGCCCGTGCCTTCTCCTGGCACCCCGTGCCCCTGACCTCCAGGAGGATCCCGCCGGTTTTCGACCGCCTGGGAAGCACCCCCGACTCGATCCCGATAGCCTTGAGGTCCACCCTCTCTTTTGCCCTGGCCATCACCTCCGAATAAGTGAGCTTGCAGCTCTCGGGGATGGTGATGGCCACTGCTCCCGTTCTGGGGGTGCGTCCCAGGCCACCGTCCCTCCCGGCGGCGGGCTTCGCCGCGCTCGCGCCGCCCTGCACTCGTGCGCCGCCCGCCGCCCTCGGCTCCCTCGCAGCCTGCAGCCGTGAAGCGGCGGCAGCTGCCTCGGCCGCGGCTGCTCTCGCCGCAGCCTCCTCCGCGGCCATCTTCTTCTTGGCCCTCTTCGCCGCCTTGCTCGTCACCTCCATCCACGAGGCCGGGACGACCGGTGGCGGAATGATAACGGGGGGCACCACCCTCACGTTGGACACGACCACCGGTCCAGTCCCCTTGGTGACAGACGTCGCCGGCAGAGAAGCCACCGGCGTCGCCTCGCGCGCCGACTTACCCTCCGCCCGGAGGGCCGGGGCCAACCCGGCCAGAATCGTCCGGAACCGCTCCTCCATCCGGGCCTCTAGCTCCCGGTTCCTGGCCGTTATCAGCGCGCCAACCCGGAGAAGCAGGGCTTCGGAGTCCAAAACTCCCGCTCCCTCCCCCGACGATCCCATCGCCTCCATCCCCCGCGTACGGACCCCCGCTGTCGAGGAGGCGGGGGGCGCTTCCCCTATTGGCGCATGTCCCGCCCGGCGACCGCTGTCGGTGTTCGCCCGCCGCCCGGCCTCCATTGACCGGAGCCTCGCCCGGAGGTCACCCGCCTCCTTCGCGAGGGCCGCGTTCTGCTCGCGGAGGCGGGCCACCTCCTGGCTCCCCTGCCACGCCATCCCGGTAAAGCACCGCTGCATCAAGGTGGTGCAGTGGGCCCTGGCGACTGCAGAACAATCCCGCAAGTCTTTAGCCAGGTCCCCCTTGAGGCCCTTTGAGACGGTGGAGACTCTCTCCACCCTCAACATCGCCTCCTCCACCTCCCCTACTAGCTGCGCTGTCGGCATCCTCCCACCCAGCTCGATGAGGTCATCCACCCTCCTCGTCTGACTCCCCTCGGCGCGGCCGCCGAGGGCCAGATCCATGGTGGGCGTCCCCGACGAGCCCTCCCCGGGGTCCGTCCGCGACACCGACCCGCCGCGGGTGTGCTGCCGCCCCTCTAACCGGGCACGCTTGGGGTCAGAGACCCCAGATGTCGCGCCCCGCTTCTCCGCGCCCCCGCGCGTCACGATCGAGCCGACGGAGCTCGAGATGGAGATGATTGTTTCATCCCCATCCGAGTCCTCGTCCGCGATGACCACGACCGCGTCCTCCCCGGCAGTAATCGTTGCCATCCCCTCCCCGTCAGTGACCGCTGCCGTCTCTTCCCCCGCCGCAGCTGCTGCCGTATCGGCAGCCTCCCCCACAACATCAAGGTTTTTATTATACGATTCCATATCTGGTCCCACGAGATTGGCAGGAAAAAACACGTCCGCCCGGGCAGAGCCTCCTTGCCCGGGTAAGGCTAATTTCAACTGGAGTTCGCCAGGTATCCAGAGATGGTGCGCTAGTGGCTGATGTACCCCACCAGCCGCGCCCTGTAGCCAGGGCGTACCCTCTCACCGCGCACCTAAGCTTAGGGCATTAGGGATTTTTATAGAGGTTATCATCCTCGCGGCCCGGCCGATTAAGGCAAGACCACCGTTCCGGTAAAACATGACCACCGGTTTACGGCAAGGGCCCTGCGGCGACCTCCCCGGTCGTTATCGCAGGACCCATTCCGCGGTTTTTTATCCCTCCGTGTGAGCCTTACCGGCAAGGGAGGCCCTGCCAGGATCCGAAGATCCCGCCGGCATCGCCTCACACGTCAAAGGAACTACTTCCCGCGGAATACCCCTCGCTCCGTTAGCAACACACAACTATGTGTGTTCCCAGGGACCACCACGAGGAGGTGGAGCGTAGAGGATTTTAGGGATATGACCACCACCACTGTGGTATACCTAGCAGTGGATCCGAATCACCACTACTAAGCCCATATCCCCTTGGTCCCCTCCTATCCTCTATCCTATCCTCCATCCTATCCTATTCTCTATCCTATCCTTTCCTCTATAATATCGTCTCTTCTATCCTCTATCCTATCCTATCCTATCCTCTATCCTATCCTCTACCCTATCCTCTATCCTATCCTATCCTCTATCCTATCCTATCCTGTACCCTATCCTCTCCTCAATCCTATCCTATTCTCTATCCTATTCTATCCTCTATCCTATCCTATCCTCAATCCAATCCTATACTCTATTGTATCCTATCCTCTATCGTATCCTATCCTCTATCCTATCCAATCCTCTATCCTATCCTCTATCCTATCCTATCCTCTATCCTATCCTCTATCCTATTCAATCTCATATCCTATCCTATCCTCTATCATATTCTATCCTCTATCGTATGCTATCTTCTATCGTATCCTATCCTCAATCCTATCATATCCTCATTCCTATCCTATCCTCAATCCTATCCTATCCTCATTCCTATCCTATCCTCAATCCTATCGTATCCTCTATCCTATAGTATCCTCTATCCTGTCCTATCCTCTCTCCTATCCTATCCTCAATCCTATCCTATCCTCAATCCTATCCTATCCTATCCTCTATCCTCTATCCTATCCTATCATCTATCATATCCTATCCTCTATCCTATCGTATCGTCTATCCTATCCTATCCTCTATCCTATCCTATCCTCTATCCTATCCTATCCTCTATCCTATCCTATCCTGTATCCTATCCTCTCCTCAATCCTATCCTATTCTCTATCCTATTCTATCCTCTATCCTATCCTATCCTCAATCCAATCCTATACTCTATTGTATCCTATCCTCTATCGTATCCTATCCTCTATCCTATCCAATCCTCTATCCTATCCTCTATCCTATCCTATCCTCTATCCTATCCTCTATCCTATTCAATCTCATATCCTATCCTATCCTCTATCATATCCTATCCTCTATCGTATGCTATCTTCTATCGTATCCTATCCTCAATCCTATCATATCCTCATTCCTATCCTATCCTCAATCCTATCCTATCCTCATTCCTATCCTATCCTCAATCCTATCGTATCCTCTATCCTATAGTATCCTCTATCCTGTCCTATCCTCTCTCCTATCCTATCCTCAATCCTATCCTATCCTCAATCCTATCCTATCCTATCCTCTATCCTCTATCCTATCCTATCATCTATCATATCCTATCCTCTATCCTATCGTATCGTCTATCCTATCCTATCCTCTATCCTATCCTATCCTCTATCCTATCCTATCCTCTATCCTATCCTATCCTCAATTCAATCCTATCCTCTATCCTATAATATCTTCTATCCTATCCTATCCTATCCTCTATCCTATCCTCCATCCTATCCTCTATCCTATCCTATCCTCTATCCTATCCTAACCTCAATCCTATCCTATCCTCTATCATATCCTATCCTCTATGCTATCCAATCCGCAATTCTTTCCTCTATCCTATCCTATCGTCTATCCTATCCTATCCTCCATAATATGGTATCCTCTATCCTATCCTATCCTCTATCCTGTAATATCATCTATCCAATCCTATTCTCTATCCTATCCTATCCTATTCACTATCGTATCCTATCCTCTATCCTATCCAATCCTCTATCGTATCCTCTATCCTATCCTACCCTCTATCCTATCCTACCCTCTATCCTATCGTATCCTCTGTCCTTTCCTAGCCTCAATTCTATCCTATCCTCTATCCTATCCTATCCTCAATCCTATCCTATCCTCTGTCATATCCTATCCTCTATCCTATCCTATCCTCTATCCTATCCTATCCTCTATCCTATCCTATCCTCTATCGTATTCTATCCTCTATCCTATCCAATCCCCTATTATATCCTTTGTCCTATCCTATCCTCTACCCTATCATTTCCCCTATAATATAGTATCTTCTATCCTATCCTATTCTCTATCCTATCCTCCCCTATATAATATCGTATCTTCTATCGTATCCTATCCTCTATCCTATCCTATCCTCTATCATATCCTATCCTCTATCCTATCCTATCCCCTATCCTATCCTATCCGCAATTCTATCCTCTATCCTATCCTATCCTCTATCCTATCCTATCCCCCATAATATCGTATCCTCTATCCTATCCTATCCCCTCTCCTATCCTATCCTCAATCCTATCCTATCCTCTATCTTATCCTATCCACTATCCTATCCTATCCTCAATCCAATAATATACTCTATCCTATCCTATTCTCTATCCTATCCTATCCACTATCGTATGCTCTATCCTATCCTATCCTCTATCCTATCCAATCCCCTATCCTATCCTCTACCCTATCCTATCCTCTACCCTATAATACCATGTATCCTATCCTATCCTCTATCCTATCCTATCCTCTATCCTATTCTATCCTCTATCCTATCCTATCCTCAATCCAATCCTATACTCTATCCTATCCTATCCTCTATCGTTTCCTATCCTCTATCCTATCCAATCCCCTATCCAATGCTCTATCCTATCCAATCCCCTATCCAATCCTCTATCCTATCCAATCCCCTATCCAATCCTCTATCCTATCCTATCCTCTACCCTCTCCTCTCCTCAATCCTATCCTATTCTCTATCCTATTCTATCCTCTTTCCTATCCTATCCTCAATCCAATCCTATACTCTATTGTATCCTATCCTCTATCGTATCCTATCCTCTATCCTATCCAATCCTCTATCCTATCCTCTATCCTATCCTATCCTCTATCCTATCCTATTCTCTATCCTATCCTCTATCCTATCCTATCGTCTATCCTATCCTATCCTCTATCCTATCCTATCCTATCCTCTATCCTATCCTATCATCTATCATATCCTATCCTCTATCCTATCCTATCGTCTATCCTATCCTATCCTCTATCCTATCCTATCCTCTATCCTATCCTATCCTCTATCCTATCCTATCCTCTATCCTATCCTATCATCTATCATATCATATCCCCTATCCTATCCTATCCTCAATCCTATCCTATCCTCTATCCTATCTTATCCTCTTATCGTATCCTATCCTCTATCCTATCCTCCATCCTATCCTATTCTCTATCCTATCCTTTCCTCTATAATATCGTCTCTTCTATCCTCTATCCTATCCTATCCTATCCTCTATCCTATCCTCTACCCTATCCTCTATCCTATCCTATCCTCTATCCTATCCTATCCTCTATCCTATCCTCTCCTCAATCCTATCCTATTCTCTATCCTATTCTATCCTCTATCCTATCCTATCCTCAATCCAATCCTATACTCTATTGTATCCTATCCTGTATCGTATCGTATCCTCTATCCTATCCAATCCTCTATCCTATCCTCTATCCTATCCTATCCTCTATCCTATCCTATCCTCTATCCTATTCAATCTCATATCCTATCCTATCCTCTATCGTATGCTATCTTCTATCGTATCCTATCCTCTATCCTGTCCTATCCTCTCTCCTATCCTATCCTCAATCCTATCCTATCCTCAATCCTATCCTATCCTATCCTCTATCCTATCCTATCATCTATCATATCCTATCCTCTATCCTATCCTATCGTCTATCCTATCCTATCCTCTATCCTATCCTATCCTCTATCCTATCCTATCCTCTATCCTATCCTATCCTCTATCCTATCCTATCATCTATCATATCCTATCCTCTATCCTATCCTTTCCTCTATAATATCGTATCTTCTATCGTGTCCTATCCACTATCCTATCATGTCCTCTATTCTATCCTACCCTCTACCTTATCTTATCCACTATCCTATCCTATCCTCAATCCAATCCTATACTTTATCCTATCCTATCCTCTATCGTATCCTATCCTCTATCCTATCCAATCCTCTATCCTATCCTCTATCCTATCCTATCTTCTATATTATAATATTCTCTATCCTATCCTATCTTCTATCCTATCCTATCCACTATCGTATGCTCTATCCTATCCTATCCTCTGTCCTATCCAATCCTGTATCCTATCCTCTATCCTATCCTGTACTCTATTCTATCCTATCCTCTATCTTATCCTATCCACTATCCTATCCTATCCTCAATCCAATAATATACTCTATCCTATCCTATCCTCTATCCTATCCTATCCACTATCGTATGCTCTATCCTATCCTATCCTCTATCCTATCCAATCCCCTATCCTATCCTCTACCCTATCCTATCCTCTACCCTATAATACCATGTATCCTATCCTATCCTCTATCCTATCCTATCCTCTATCCTATTCTATCCTCTATCCTATCCTATCCTCAATCCAATCCTATACTCTATCCTATCCTATTCTCTATCGTTTCCTATCCTCTATCCTATCCAATCCTGTATTCTATCCTCTACCCTATCCTATCCTCTACCCTATAATACCATGTATCCTATCCTATTCTCTATCCTATCCTATCCTATCCTCTATCCTATCCTCTATCCTATCCTCTATCCTAACCTACCCTCTATCCTATCCTATTCTCTATCCTATCCTATCCTCAATCCTATCCTATCCTCTATCATATCCTATCCTCTATGCTATCCAATCCGCAATTCTTTCCTCTATCCTATCCTATCGTCTATCCTATCCTATCCTCCATAATATGGTATCCTCTATCCTATCCTATCCTCTATCCTGTAATATCATCTATCCAATCCTATTCTCTATCCTATCCTATCCTATTCACTATCGTATCCTATCCTCTATCCTATCCAATCCCCTATCGTATCCTCTATCCTATCCTACCCTCTATCCTATCCTACCCTCTATCCTATCGTATCCTCTATCCTATCCTAGCCTCAATTCTATCCTATCCTCTATCCTATCCTATCCTCAATCCAATCCTATCCTCTGTCATATCCTATTCTCTATCCTATCCTCCCCTATATAATATCGTATCTTCTATCGTATCCTATCCTCTATCCTATCCTATCCTCTATCATATCCTATCCTCTATCCTATCCTATCCTCTATCCTATCCTATCATCTATCATATCATATCCCCTATCCTATCCTATCCTCAATCCTATCCTATCCTCTATCCTATCCTATCCTCTTATCGTATCCTATTCTCTATCCTATCCTCCATCCTATCCTATTCTCTATCCTATCCTTTCCTCCAAAATATCGTCTCTTCTATCGTATCCTATCCTCTATCCCATCCTATCGTCTATCCTATCCTATCCTCTATCCTATCATATCCTATCCTCTATCCTATCCTATCGTCTATCCTATCCTATCCTCTATCCTATCCTATCCTCTATCCTATCCTATCCTCTATCCTATCTTATCCTCAATCCTATCCTATCCTATCCTCCATCCTGTCCGATCCTCCATCCTATCCAATCCCCTATCCTATCCTCAATCCTATCCTATCTTCATTCCTATCCTATCCTCAATCATATCCTATCCTCTTATAGTATCCTATCCTCTATCCTATCCTCCATCCTATCCTATTCTCTATCCTATCCTTTCCTCTATAATATCGTCTCTTCTATCCTCTATCCTATCCTATCCTATCCTCTATCCTATCCTCTATCCTATCCTATCCTCTCTCCTATCCTATCCTCAATCCTATCCTATCCTCAATCCTATCCTATCCTATCCTCTATCCTATCCTATCATCTATCATATCCTATCCTCTATCCTATCCTATCGTCTATCCTATCCTATCCTCTATCCTATCCTATCCTCCATCCTGTCCGATCCTCCATCCTATCCAATCCCCTATCCTATCCTCAATCCTATCCTATCCTCATTCCTATCCTATCCTCAATCCTATCCTATCCTCATTCCTATCCTATCCTCAATCCTATCGTATCCTCTATCCTATAGTATCCTCTATCCTGTCCTATCCTCTCTCCTATCCTATCCTCAATCCTATCCTATCCTCAATCCTATCCTATCCTATCCTCTATCCTCTATCCTATCCTATCATCTATCATATCCTATCCTCTATCCTATCGTATCGTCTATCCTATCCTATCCTCTATCCTATCCTATCCTCTATCCTATCCTATCCTCTATCCTATCCTCTATCCTATCCTATCATCTATCATATCCTATCCTCTATCCTATCCTATCCTCAATCCTATCCTATCCTCTATCCTATCCTATCCTCTTATCGTATCCTATTCTCTATCCTATCCTCCATCCTATCCTATTCTCTATCCTATCCTTTCCTCCAAAATATCGTCTCTTCTATCGTATCCTATCCTCTATCCCATCCTATCGTCTATCCTATCCTGTCCTCTATCCTATCCTATCCTATCCTCTATCCTATCCTATCATCTATCATATCCTATCCTCTATCCTATCCTATCGTCTATCCTATCCTATCCTCTATCCTATCCTATCCTCTATCCTATCCTATCCTCTATCCTATCCTATCCTCTATCCTATCCTATCATCTATCATATCATATCCCCTATCCTATCCTATCCTCAATCCTATCCTATCCTCTATCCTATCTTATCCTCTTATCGTATCCTATCCTCTATCCTATCCTCCATCCTATCCTATTCTCTATCCTGTCCTTTCCTCTATAATATCGTCTCTTCTATCCTCTATCCTATCCTATCCTATCCTCTATCCTATCCTCTACCCTATCCTCTATCCTATCCTATCCTCTATCCTATCCTATCCTCTATCCTATCCTCTCCTCAATCCTATCCTATTCTCTATCCTATTCTATCCTCTATCCTATCCTATCCTCTATCCTATCCTATCCTCTATCCTATCCTATCCTCTATCCTATCCTATCCTCTATCCTATCCTATCCTCTATGCTATCCTATCCTCTTTCCTATTCTATCCTTTATCCTATCCTATCCTCTATCCTATCCTATCCTCTATCCTATCTTATCCTCTATCCTATCCTGTCCTCTATTCTAACCTATCCTCTATCTTATCCTATCAACTATCCTATCTTATCCTCTACCATATCCTATCCTCTATCCTATCTTATCCTATATCCTATCCTGTACTCTATTCTATCCTATCCTCTATCCTATCCAATCTTATATCCTATCCTATCCTCTATCATATCCTATCCTCTATCGTATCCTATCTTCTATGCTATCCTATCCTCTATCCTATTCTACCCTCTATCCTATCTATCCTCAATCCAATCCTATACTCTATCCTATCCTATCCTTTATCGTATCCTATCCTCTATCCTATCCAATCCTCTATCCTGTCCTCTATCCTATCATATCCTCTGTCCTATCCTATTCTCTATCCTATCCTATCCTCTACCGTATGCTCTGTCCTTTCCTATTCTCTATCCTATCCTCTATCCTATCCTATTCTCTATCCTATCCTTTCCTCCAAAATATCGTCTCTTCTATCGTATCCTATCCTCTATCCCATCCTATCGTCTATCCTATCCTATCCTCTATCCTATCCTATCCTATCCTCTATCCTATCCTATCATCTATCATATCCTATCCTCTATCCTATCCTCCATCCTATCCTATTCTCTATCCTGTCCTTTCCTCTATAATATCGTCTCTTCCATCCTCAATCCTATCCTATCCTATCCTCTATCCTATCCTATCATCTATCATATCCTATCCTCTATCCTATCCTATCGTCTATCCTATCCTATCCTCTATCTTATCCTATCCACTATCCTATCCTATCCTCAATCCAATCCTATACTCTATCCTATCCTATCCTCTATCGTATCCTATCCTCTATCCTATCCAATCCTCTATCCTATCCTCTATCCTATCCTATCTTCTATATTATAATATTCTCTATCCTATCCAATCCCCTATCCTATCCTCTACCCTATCCTATCCTCTACCCTATAATACCATGTATCCTATCCTATCCTCTATCCTATCCTATCCTCTATCCTATTCTATCCTCTATCCTATCCTATCCTCAATCCAATCCTATACTCTATCCTATCCTATCCTCTATCGTTTCCTATCCTCTATCCTATCCAATCCTGTATTCTATCCTCTACCCTATCCTATCCTCTACCCTATAATACCATGTATCCTATCCTATTCTCTATCCTATCCTATCCTATCCTCTATCCTAACCTACCCTCTATCCTATCCTATTCTCTATCCTATCCTATCCTCTATACTATCCTATCCTCTATCCTATCCTATCCTCTATCCCATCCTAATCTCTATCCTATCAATCCCCTATCCTATCCGCTATCCTATCCTATCAACTATCCTATCCAATTCTCTATCCTATCCTATCCTCTATCCAATCCTATCCTCAATTCAATCCTATCCTCTATCCTACAATATCCTCTATCCTATCCTATCCTATCCTCTATCCTATCCTCTATCCTATCCTCTATCCTATCCTCTATCCTATCCTCTATCCTATCCTATCCTCTATCCTATCCTATCCTCTATCCTATCCTATCCACTATCCTATCCTATCCTCTATCCTATCCTATCCTCTATCCTATCCTATCCTCAATTCAATCCTATCCTCTATCCTATAATATCTTCTATCCTATCCTATTATATCCTCTATCCTATCCTCTATCCTATCCTATCCTCTATCCTATCCTATCCTCAATCCTATCCTATCCTCTATCATATCCTATCCTCTATGCTATCCAATCCGCAATTCTTTCCTCTATCCTATCCTATCGTCTATCCTATCGTATCCTCCATAATATGGTATCCTCTATCCTATCCTATCCTCTATCCTGTAATATCATCTATCCAATCCTATTCTCTATCCTATCCTATCCTATTCACTATCGTATCCTATCCTCTATCCTATCCAATCCTCTATCGTATCCTCTATCCTATCCTACCCTCTATCCTATCCTACCCTCTATCCTATCGTATCCTCTATCCTATCCTAGCCTCAATTCTATCCTATCCTCTATCCTATCCTATCCTCAATCCTATCCTATCCTCTGTCATATCCTATCCTCTATCCTATCCTATCCTCTATCCTATCCTATCCTCTATCCTATCCTATCCTCTATCGTATTCTATCCTCTATCCTATCCAATCCCCTATTATATCCTTTGTCCTATCCTATCCTCTACCCTATCATTTCCCCTATAATATAGTATCTTCTATCCTATCCTATTCTCTATCCTATCCTCCCCTATATAATATCGTATCTTCTATCGTATCCTATCCTCTATCCTATCCTATCCTCTATCATATCCTATCCTCTATCCTATCCTATCCCCTATCCTATCCTATCCGCAATTCTATCCTCTATCCTATCCTATCCTCTATCCTATCCTATCCCCCATAATATCGTATCCTCTATCCTATCCTATCCCCTCTCCTATCCTATCCTCAATCCTATCCTATCCTCTATCTTATCCTATCCACTATCCTATCCTATCCTCAATCCAATAATATACTCTATCCTATCCTATCCTCTATCCTATCCTATCCACTATCGTATGCTCTATCCTATCCTATCCTCTATCCTATCCAATCCCCTATCCTATCCTCTACCCTATCCTATCCTCTACCCTATCCTATCCTCTACCCTATAATACCATATATCCTATCCTATCCTCTATCCTATCCTATCCTCTATCCTATTCTATCCTCTATCCTATCCTATCCTCAATCCAATCCTATACTCTATCCTATCCTATCCTCTATCGTTTCCTATCCTCTATCCTATCCAATCCTGTATTCTATCCTCTACCCTATCCTATCCTCTACCCTATAATACCATGTATCCTATCCTATTCTCTATCCTATCCTATCCTATCCTCTATCCTATCCTCTATCCTATCCTCTATCCTAACCTACCCTCTATCCTATCCTATTCTCTATCCTAACCTATCCTCTATCCTATCCTATCCTCTATCCTATCCTATCCTCTATCCCATCCTAATCTCTATCCTATCAATCCCCTATCCTATCCGCTATCCTATCCTATCAACTATCCTATCCAATTCTCTATCCTATCCTATCCTCTATCCAATCCTATCCTCAATTCAATCCTATCCTCTATCCTATAATATCCTCTATCCTATCCTATCCTATCCTCTATCCTATCCTATCCTATCCTCTATCCTATCCTCTATCCTATCCTCTATCCTATCCTCTATCCTATCCTATCCTCTATCCTATCCTATCCTCTATCCTATCCTCTATCCTATCCTCTATCCTATCCTATCCTCTATCCTATCCTCTATCCTATCCTATCCTCTATCCTATCCTATCCTCAATCCTATCCTATCCTCTATCATATCCTATCCTCTATGCTATCCAATCCGCAATTCTTTCCTCTATCCTATCCTATCGTCTATCCTATCCTATCCTCCATAATATGGTATCCTCTATCCTATCCTATCCTCTATCCTGTAATATCATCTATCCAATCCTATTCTCTATCCTATCCTATCCTATTCACTATCGTATCCTATCCTCTATCCTATCCAATAGTCTATCGTATCCTCTATCCTATCCTAGCCTCAATTATATCCTATACTCTATCCTATCCTATCCTCAATCCTATCCTATCCTCTGTCATATCCTATCCTCTATCCTATCCTATCCTCTATCCTATCCTATCCTCTGTCATATCCTATCCTCTATCCTATCCTATCCTCTATCCTATCCTATCCTCTATCCTATCCTATCCTCTATCGTATTCTATCCTCTATCCTATCCTACCCTCTATCCTATCGTATCCTCTATCCTATCCTAGCCTCAATTATATCCTATCCTCTATCCTATCCTATCCTCAATCCTATCCTATCCTCATTCCTATCCTATCCTCAATCCTATCGTATCCTGTATCCTATAGTATCCTCTATCCTGTCCTATCCTCTCTCCTATCCTATCCTCAATCCTATCCTATCCTCAATCCTATCCTATCCTATCCTCTATCCTCTATCCTATCCTATCATCTATCATATCCTATCCTCTATCCTATCGTATCGTCTATCCTATCCTATCCTCTATCCTATCCTATCCTCTATCCTATCCTATCCTCTATCCTATCCTCTCCTCAATCCTATCCTATTCTCTATCCTATTCTATCCTCTATCCTATCCTATCCTCAATCCAATCCTATACTCTATTGTATCCTATCCTCTATCGTATCCTATCCTCTATCCTATCCAATCCTCTATCCTATCCTCTATCCTATCCTATCCTCTATCCTATCCTATCCTCTATCCTATTCAATCTCATATCCTATCCTATCCTCTATCATATCCTATCCTCTATCGTATGCTATCTTCTATCGTATCCTATCCTCAATCCTATCATATCCTCATTCCTATCCTATCCTCAATCCTATCCTATCCTCATTCCTATCCTATCCTCAATCCTATCGTATCCTCTATCCTATAGTATCCTCTATCCTGTCCTATCCTCTCTCCTATCCTATCCTCAATCCTATCCTATCCTCAATCCTATCCTATCCTATCCTCTATCCTATCCTATCATCTATCATATCCTATCCTCTATCCTATCCTATCGTCTATCCTATCCTATCCTCTATCCTATCCTATCCTCTATCCTATCCTATCCTCTATCCTATCCTATCCTCTATCCTATCCTATCATCTATCATATCCTATCCTCTATCCTATCCTTTCCTCTATAATATCGTATCTTCTATCGTGTCCTATCCACTATCCTATCATGTCCTCTATTCTATCCTACCCTCTATCTTATCCTATCCACTATCCTATCCTATCCTCAATCCAATCCTATACTCTATCCTATCCTATCCTCTATCGTATCCTATCCTCTATCCTATCCAATCCTCTATCCTATCCTCTATCCTATCCTATCTTCTATATTATAATATTCTCTATCCTATCCTATCCTCTATCCTATCCTATCCACTATCGTATGCTCTATCCTATCCTATCCTCTGTCCTATCCAATCCTGTATCCTATCCTCTATCCTATCCTGTACTCTATTCTATCCTATCCTTATCTTATCCTATCCACTATCCTATCCTATCCTCAATCCAATAATATACTCTATCCTATCCTATCCTCTATCCTATCCTATCCACTATCGTATGCTCTATCCTATCCTATCCTCTATCCTATCCAATCCCCTATCCTATCCTCTACCCTATCCTATCCTCTACCCTATAATACCATGTATCCTATTCTATCCTCTATCCTATCCTATCCTCTATCCTATTCTATCCTCTATCCTATCCTATCCTCAATCCAATCCTATACTCTATCCTATCCTATCCTCTATCGTTTCCTATCCTCTATCCTATCCAATCCTGTATTCTATCCTCTACCCTATTCTATCCTCTACCCTATAATACCATGTATCCTATCCTATTCTCTATCCTATCCTATCCTATCCTCTAACCTATCCTCTATCCTATCCTCTATCCTAACCTACCCTCTATCCTATCCTATTCTCTATCCTATCCTATCCTCTATCCTATCCTATCCTCTATCCTATCCTATCCTCTATCCCATCCTAATCTCTATCCTATCAATCCCCTATCCTATCCGCTATCCTATCCTATCAACTATCCTATCCAATTCTCTATCCTATCCTATCCTCTATCCAATCCTATCCTCAATTCAATCCTATCCTCTATCCTATAATATCCTCTATCCTATCCTATCCTATCCTCTATCCTATCCTATCCTATCCTCTATCCTATCCTCTATCCTATCCTCTATCCTATCCTCTATCCTATCCTATCCTCTATCCTATCCTATCCTCTATCCTATCCTATCCTCTATCCTATCCTATCCTCTATCCTATCCTATCCTCTATCCTATCCTATCCTCTATCCTATCCTATCCTCTATCCTATCCTATCCTCTATCCTATCCTATCCTCTATCCTATCCTATCCTCTATCCTATCCTATCCTCTATCCTATCCTATCCTCTATCCTATCCTATCCTCAATTCAATCCTATCCTCTATCCTATAATATCCTCTATCCTATCCTATCCTATACTCTATCCTATCCTCTATCCTATCCTATCCTCTATCCTATCCTATACTCTATCCTATCCTATCCTCTATCGTTTCCTATCCTCTATCCTATCCAATCCTGTATTCTATCCTCTACCCTATCCTATCCTCTACCCTATAATACCATGTATCCTATCCTATTCTCTATCCTATCCTATCCTATCCTCTATCCTATCCTCTATCCTATCCTCTATCCTAACCTACCCTCTATCCTATCCTATTCTCTATCCTATCCTATCCTCTATCCTATCCTATCCTCTATCCTATCCTATCCTCTATCCCATCCTAATCACTATCCTATCAATCCCCTATCCTATCCGCTATCCTATCCTATCAACTATCCTATCCAATTCTCTATCCTATCCTATCCTCTATCCAATCCTATCCTCAATTCAATCCTATCCTCTATCCTATAATATCCTCTATCCTATCCTATCCTATCCTCTATCCTATCCTATCCTATCCTCTATCCTATCCTCTATCCTATCCTCTATCCTATCCTCTATCCTATCCTATCCTCTATCCTATCCTATCCTCTATCCTATCCTATCCTCTATCCTATCCTATCCTCTATCCTATCCTATCCTCTATCCTATCCTATCCTCTATCCTATCCTATCCTCTATCCTATCCTATCCTCTATCCTATCCTATCCTCTATCCTATCCTATCCTCAATTCAATCCTATCCTCTATCCTATAATATCCTCTATCCTATCCTATCCTATACTCTATCCTATCCTCTATCCTATCCTATCCTCTATCCTATCCTATACTCTATCCTATCCTATCCTCTATCGTTTCCTATCCTCTATCCTATCCAATCCTGTATTCTATCCTCTACCCTATCCTATCCTCTACCCTATAATACCATGTATCCTATCCTATTCTCTATCCTATCCTATCCTATCCTCTATCCTATCCTCTATCCTATCCTCTATCCTAACCTACCCTCTATCCTATCCTATTCTCTATCCTATCCTATCCTCTATCCTATCCTATCCTCTATCCTATCCTATCCTCTATCCCATCCTAATCTCTATCCTATCAATCCCCTATCCTATCCGCTATCCTATCCTATCAACTATCCTATCCAATTCTCTATCCTATCCTATCCTCTATCCAATCCTATCCTCAATTCAATCCTATCCTCTATCCTACAATATCCTCTATCCTATCCTATCCTATCCTCTATCCTATCCTATCCTATCCTCTATCCTATCCTCTATCCTATCCTCTATCCTATCCTCTATCCTATCCTCTATCCTATCCTCTATCCTATCCTATCCTCTATCCTATCCTATCCTCTATCCTATCCTATCTACTATCCTATCCTATCCTCTATCCTATCCTATCCTCTATCCTATCCTATCCTCAATTCAATCCTATCCTCTATCCTATAATATCTTCTATCCTATCCTATCCTATCCTCTATCCTATCCTCTATCCTATCCTATCCTCTATCCTATCCTATCCTCAATCCTATCCTATCCTCTATCATATCCTATCCTCTATGCTATCCAATCCGCAATTCTTTCCTCTATCCTATCCTATCGTCTATCCTATCCTATCCTCCATAATATGGTATCCTCTATCCTATCCTATCCTCTATCCTGTAATATCATCTATCCAATCCTATTCTCTATCCTATCCTATCCTATTCACTATCGTATCCTATCCTCTATCCTATCCAATCCTCTATCGTATCCTCTATCCTATCCTACCCTCTATCCTATCCTACCCTCTATCCTATCCTATCCTATCCTCTATCCTATCCTCTATCCTATCCTATCCTCTATCCTATCCTATCCTCTATCATATCCTATCCTCTATCCTATCCTATCCCCTATCCTATCCTATCCGCAATTCTATCCTCTATCCTATCCTATCCTCTATCCTATCCTATCCCCCATAATATCGTATCCTCTATCCTATCCTATCCCCTCTCCTATCCTATCCTCAATCCTATCCTATCCCCTATCTTATCCTATCCACTATCCTATCCTATCCTCAATCCAATAATATACTCTATCCTATCCTATCCTCTATCCTATTCTATCCTCTATCCTATCCTATCCTCAATCCAATCCTATACTCTATCCTATCCTATCCTCTATCGTTTCCTATCCTCTATCCTATCCAATCCTGTATTCTATCCTCTACCCTATCCTATCCTCTACCCTCTAATACCATGTATCCTATCCTATTCTCTATCCTATCCTATCCTATCCTCTATCCTATCCTCTATCCTATCCTCTATCCTATCCTCTATCCTAACCTACCCTCTATCCTATCCTATTCTCTATCCTAACCTATCCTCTATCCTATCCTATCCTCTATCCTATCC
The DNA here is from genome assembly GCF_050948215.1 of Halictus rubicundus. Taxonomy (NCBI): domain Eukaryota; kingdom Metazoa; phylum Arthropoda; class Insecta; order Hymenoptera; family Halictidae; genus Halictus; species Halictus rubicundus. Next base: position 135,204 of record NW_027488763.1, on the reverse strand, counting down.
TATCCTCTATCCCATCCTAATCTCTATCCTATCAATCCCCTATCCTATCCGCTATCCTATCCTATCAACTATACTATCCAATTCTCTATCCTATCCTATCCTCTATCCAATCCTATCCTCAATTCAATCCTATCCTCTATCCTATAATATCCTCTATCCTATCCTATCCTATCCTCTATCCTATCCTATCCTATCCTCTATCCTATCCTCTATCCTATCCTCTATCCTATCCTCTATCCTATCCTCTATCCTATCCTATCCTCTATCCTATCCTATCCCCCATAATATCGTATCCTCTATCCTATCCTATCCCCTCTCCTATCCTATCCTCAATCCTATCCTATCCTCTATCTTATCCTATCCACTATCCTATCCTATCCTCAATCCAATAATATACTCTATCCTATCCTATCCTCTATCCTATCCTATCCACTATCGTATGCTCTATCCTATCCTATCCTCTATCCTATCCAATCCCCTATCCTATCCTCTACCCTATTATATCCTCTACCCTATAATACCATGTATCCTATCCTATCCTCTATCCTATCCTATCCTCTATCCTATTCTATCCTCTATCCTATCCTATCCTCAATCCAATCCTATACTCTATCCTATCCTATCCTCTATCGTTTCCTATCCTCTATCCTATCCAATCCTGTATTCTATCCTCTACCCTATCCTATCCTCTACCCTATAATACCATGTATCCTATCCTATTCTCTATCCTATCCTATCCTATCCTCTATCCTATCCTCTATCCTATCCTCTATCCTAACCTACCCTCTATCCTATCCTATTCTCTATCCTAACCTATCCTCTATCCTATCCTATCCTCTATCCTATCCTATCCTCTATCCCATCCTAATCTCTATCCTATCAATCCCCTATCCTATCCGCTATCCTATCCTATCAACTATCCTATCCAATTCTCTATCCTATCCTATCCTCTATCCAATCCTATCCTCAATTCAATCCTATCCTCTATCCTATAATATCCTCTATCCTATCCTATCCTATCCTCTATCCTATCCTATCCTATCCTCTATCCTATCCTCTATCCTATCCTCTATCCTATCCTCTATCCTATCCTCTATCCTATCCTATCCTCTATCCTATCCTATCCTCTATCCTATCCTCTATCCTATCCTCTATCCTATCCTATCCTCTATCCTATCCTATCCTCAATCCTATCCTATCCTCTATCATATCCTATCCTCTATGCTATCCAATCCGCAATTCTTTCCTCTATCCTATCCTATCGTCTATCCTATCCTATCCTCCATAATATGGTATCCTCTATCCTATCCTATCCTCTATCCTGTAATATCATCTATCCAATCCTATTCTCTATCCTATCCTATCCTATTCACTATCGTATCCTATCCTCTATCCTATCCAATAGTCTATCGTATCCTCTATCCTATCCTACCCTCTATCCTATCCTACCCTCTATCCTATCGTATCCTCTATCCTATCCTAGCCTCAATTATATCCTATCCTCTATCCTATCCTATCCTCAATCCTATCCTATCCTCTGTCATATCCTATCCTCTATCCTATCCTATCCTCTATCCTATCCTATCCTCTATCCTATCCTATCCTCTATCGTATTCTATCCTCTATCCTATCCAATCCCCTATTATCTCCTTTGTCCTATCCTATCCTCTACCCTATCATTTCCCCTATAATATAGTATCTTCTATCCTATCCTATTCTCTATCCTATCCTCCCCTATATAATATCGTATCTTCTATCGTATCCTATCCTCTATCCTATCCTATCCTCTATCATATCCTATCCTCTATCCTATCCTATCCCCTATCCTATCCTATCCGCAATTCTATCCTCTATCCTATCCTATCCTCTATCCTATCCTATCCCCCATAATATCGTATCCTCTATCCTATCCTATACCCTCTCCTATCCTATCCTCAATCCTATCCTATCATCTATCATATCCTATCCACTATCCTAACCTATCCTCTATCCTATCCTATCCTCTATCCTATCCTATCCTCTATCCTATCCTATCCTCTATCCTATCCTCTCCTGAATCCTATCCTATCCTCAATCCTATCTTATCCTCTATCCTATCTTATCCTCTATCCTATCCTCTATCCAGTCCTATACTCTATCCTATCCTATCCTCTATCCTATCCTATCCTCTTATAGTATCCTATCCTCTATCCTATCCTCCATCCTATCCTATTCTCTATCCTATCCTTTCCTCTATAATATCGTCTCTTCTATCCTCTATCCTATCCTATCCTATCCTCTATCCTATCCTATCCTCAATCCAATCCTATACTCTATTGTATCCTATCCTCTATCGTATCCTATCCTCTATCCTATCCAATCCTCTATCCTATCCTCTATCCTATCCTATCCTCTATCCTATCCTATCCTCTATCCTATCCTATCCTCTATCCTATTCAATCTCATATCCTATCCTATCCTCTATCATATCCTATCCTCTATCGTATGCTATACTCTATCGTATCCTATCCTCAATCCTATCCTATCCTCATTCATATCCTATCCTCAATCCTATCCTATCCTCATTCCTATCCTATCCTCAATCCTATCGTATCCTCTATCCTATAGTATCCTCTATCCTGTCCTATCCTCTCTCCTATCCTATCCTCAATCCTATCCTATCCTCAATCCTATCCTATCCTATCCTCTATCCTCTATCCTATCCTATCATCTATCATATCCTATCCTCTATCCTATCGTATCGTCTATCCTATCCTATCCTCTATCCTATCCTATCCTCTATCCAATCCTATACTCTATCCTATCCTATCCTCTATCGTTTCCTATCCTCTATCCTATCCAATCCTGTATTCTATCCTCTACCCTATCCTATCCTCTACCCTATAATACCATGTATCCTATCCTATTCTCTATCCTATCCTATCCTATCCTCTATCCTATCCTCTATCCTATCCTCTATCCTAACCTACCCTCTATCCTATCCTATTCTCTATCCTAACCTATCCTCTATCCTATCCTATCCTCTATCCTATCCTATCCTCTATCCCATCCTAATCTCTATCCTATCAATCCCCTATCCTATCCGCTATCCTATCCTATCAACTATCCTATCCAATTCTCTATCCTATCCTATCCTCTATCCAATCCTATCCTCAATTCAATCCTATCCTCTATCCTATAATATCCTCTATCCTATCCTATCCTATCCTCTATCCTATCCTATCCTATCCTCTATCCTATCCTCTATCCTATCCTCTATCCTATCCTCTATCCTATCCTCTATCCTATCCTATCCTCTATCCTATCCTATCCTCTATCCTATCCTCTATCCTATCCTCTATCCTATCCTATCCTCTATCCTATCCTATCCTCAATCCTATCCTATCCTCTATCATATCCTATCCTCTATGCTATCCAATCCGCAATTCTTTCCTCTATCCTATCCTATCGTCTATCCTATCCTATCCTCCATAATATGGTATCCTCTATCCTATCCTATCCTCTATCCTGTAATATCATCTATCCAATCCTATTCTCTATCCTATCCTATCCTATTCACTATCGTATCCTATCCTCTATCCTATCCAATAGTCTATCGTATCCTCTATCCTATCCTACCCTCTATCCTATCCTACCCTCTATCCTATCGTATCCTCTATCCTATCCTAGCCTCAATTATATCCTATCCTCTATCCTATCCTATCCTCAATCCTATCCTATCCTCTGTCATATCCTATCCTCTATCCTATCCTATCCTCTATCCTATCCTATCCTCTATCCTATCCTATCCTCTATCGTATTCTATCCTCTATCCTATCCAATCCCCTATTATCTCCTTTGTCCTATCCTATCCTCTACCCTATCATTTCCCCTATAATATAGTATCTTCTATCCTATCCTATTCTCTATCCTATCCTCCCCTATATAATATCGTATCTTCTATCGTATCCTATCCTCTATCCTATCCTATCCTCTATCATATCCTATCCTCTATCCTATCCTATCCCCTATCCTATCCTATCCGCAATTCTATCCTCTATCCTATCCTATCCTCTATCCTATCCTATCCCCCATAATATCGTATCCTCTATCCTATCCTATACCCTCTCCTATCCTATCCTCAATCCTATCCTATCATCTATCATATCCTATCCACTATCCTAACCTATCCTCTATCCTATCCTATCCTCTATCCTATCCTATCCTCTATCCTATCCTATCCTCTATCCTATCCTCTCCTGAATCCTATCCTATCCTCAATCCTATCTTATCCTCTATCCTATCTTATCCTCTATCCTATCCTCTATCCAGTCCTATACTCTATCCTATCCTATCCTCTATCCTATCCTATCCTCTTATAGTATCCTATCCTCTATCCTATCCTCCATCCTATCCTATTCTCTATCCTATCCTTTCCTCTATAATATCGTCTCTTCTATCCTCTATCCTATCCTATCCTATCCTCTATCCTATCCTATCCTCAATCCAATCCTATACTCTATTGTATCCTATCCTCTATCGTATCCTATCCTCTATCCTATCCAATCCTCTATCCTATCCTCTATCCTATCCTATCCTCTATCCTATCCTATCCTCTATCCTATCCTATCCTCTATCCTATTCAATCTCATATCCTATCCTATCCTCTATCATATCCTATCCTCTATCGTATGCTATACTCTATCGTATCCTATCCTCAATCCTATCCTATCCTCATTCATATCCTATCCTCAATCCTATCCTATCCTCATTCCTATCCTATCCTCAATCCTATCGTATCCTCTATCCTATAGTATCCTCTATCCTGTCCTATCCTCTCTCCTATCCTATCCTCAATCCTATCCTATCCTCAATCCTATCCTATCCTATCCTCTATCCTCTATCCTATCCTATCATCTATCATATCCTATCCTCTATCCTATCGTATCGTCTATCCTATCCTATCCTCTATCCTATCCTATCCTCTATCCTATCCTATCCTCTATCCTATCCTATCCTCTATCCTATCCTCTCCTCAATCCTATCCTATTCTCTATCCTATTCTATCCTCTATCCTATCCTATCCTCAATCCAATCCTATACTCTATTGTATCCTATCCTCTATCGTATCCTATCCTCTATCCTATCCAATCCTCTATCCTATCCTCTATCCTATCCTATCCTCTATCCTATCCTATCCTCTATCCTATTCAATCTCATATCCTATCCTATCCTCTATCATATCCTATCCTCTATCGTATGCTATCTTCTATCGTATCCTATCCTCAATCCTATCATATCCTCATTCCTATCCTATCCTCAATCCTATCCTATCCTCATTCCTATCCTATCCTCAATCCTATCGTATCCTCTATCCTATAGTATCCTCTATCCTGTCCTATCCTCTCTCCTATCCTATCCTCAATCCTATCCTATCCTCAATCCTATCCTATCCTATCCTCTATCCTATCCTATCATCTATCATATCCTATCCTCTATCCTATCCTATCGTCTATCCTATCCTATCCTCTATCCTATCCTATCCTCTATCCTATCGTATCCTCTATCCTATCCTATCCTCTATCCTATCCTATCATCTATCATATCCTATCCTCTATCCTATCCTTTCCTCTATAATATCGTATCTTCTATCGTGTCCTATCCACTATCCTATCATGTCCTCTATTCTATCCTACCCTCTATCTTATCCTATCCACTATCCTATACTATCCTCAATCCAATCCTATACTCTATCCTATCCTATCCTCTATCGTATCCTATCCTCTATCCTATCCAATCCTCTATCCTATCCTCTATCCTATCCTATCTTCTATATTATAATATTCTCTATCCTATCCTATCCTCTATCCTATCCTATCCACTATCGTATGCTCTATCCTATCCTATCCTCTGTCCTATCCAATCCTGTATCCTATCCTCTATCCTATCCTGTACTCTATTCTATCCTATCCTTATCTTATCCTATCCACTATCCTATCCTATCCTCAATCCAATAATATACTCTATCCTATCCTATCCTCTATCCTATCCTATCCACTATCGTATGCTCTATCCTATCCTATCCTCTATCCTATCCAATCCCCTATCCTATCCTCTACCCTATCCTATCCTCTACCCTATAATACCATGTATCCTATCCTATCCTCTATCCTATCCTATCCTCTATCCTATTCTATCCTCTATCCTATCCTATCCTCAATCCAATCCTATACTCTATCCTATCCTATCCTCTATCGTTTCCTATCCTCTATCCTATCCAATCCTGTATTCTATCCTCTACCCTATTCTATCCTCTACCCTATAATACCATGTATCCTATCCTATTCTCTATCCTATCCTATCCTATCCTCTAACCTATCCTCTATCCTATCCTCTATCCTAACCTACCCTCTATCCTATCCTATTCTCTATCCTATCCTATCCTCTATCCTATCCTATCCTCTATCCTATCCTATCCTCTATCCCATCCTAATCTCTATCCTATCAATCCCCTATCCTATCCGCTATCCTATCCTATCAACTATCCTATCCAATTCTCTATCCTATCCTATCCTCTATCCAATCCTATCCTCAATTCAATCCTATCCTCTATCCTATAATATCCTCTATCCTATCCTATCCTATCCTCTATCCTATCCTATCCTATCCTCTATCCTATCCTCTATCCTATCCTCTATCCTATCCTCTATCCTATCCTATCCTCTATCCTATCCTATCCTCTATCCTATCCTATCCTCTATCCTATCCTATCCTCTATCCTATCCTATCCTCTATCCTATCCTATCCTCTATCCTATCCTATCCTCTATCCTATCCTATCCTCTATCCTATCCTATCATCTATCATATCCTATCCTCTCTCCTATCCTTTCCTCTATAATATCGTATCTTCTATCGTGTCCTATCCACTATCCTATCATGTCCTCTATTCTATCCTACCCTCTATCTTATCCTATCCACTATCCTATCCTATCCTCAATCCAATCCTATACTCTATCCTATCCTATCCTCTATCGTATCCTATCCTCTATCCTATCCAATCCTCTATCCTATCCTCTATCCTATCCTATCTTCTATATTATAATATTCTCTATCCTATCCTATCCTCTATCCTATCCTATCCACTATCGTATGCTCTATCCTATCCTATCCTCTGTCCTATCCAATCCTGTATCCTATCCTCTATCCTATCCTGTACTCTATTCTATCCTATCCTTATCTTATCCTATCCACTATCCTATCCTATCCTCAATCCAATAATATACTCTATCCTATCCTATCCTCTATCCTATCCTATCCACTATCGTATGCTCTATCCTATCCTATCCTCTATCCTATCCAATCCCCTATCCTATCCTCTACCCTATCCTATCCTCTACCCTATAATACCATGTATCCTATCCTATCCTCTATCCTATCCTATCCTCTATCCTATTCTATCCTCTATCCTATCCTATCCTCAATCCAATCCTATACTCTATCCTATCCTATCCTCTATCGTTTCCTATCCTCTATCCTATCCAATCCTGTATTCTATCCTCTACCCTATTCTATCCTCTACCCTATAATACCATGTATCCTATCCTATTCTCTATCCTATCCTATCCTATCCTCTAACCTATCCTCTATCCTATCCTCTATCCTAACCTACCCTCTATCCTATCCTATTCTCTATCCTATCCTATCCTCTATCCTATCCTATCCTCTATCCTATCCTATCCTCTATCCCATCCTAATCTCTATCCTATCAATCCCCTATCCTATCCGCTATCCTATCCTATCAACTATCCTATCCAATTCTCTATCCTATCCTATCCTCTATCCAATCCTATCCTCAATTCAATCCTATCCTCTATCCTATAATATCCTCTATCCTATCCTATCCTATCCTCTATCCTATCCTATCCTATCCTCTATCCTATCCTCTATCCTATCCTCTATCCTATCCTCTATCCTATCCTATCCTCTATCCTATCCTATCCTCTATCCTATCCTATCCTCTATCCTATCCTATCCTCTATCCTATCCTATCCTCTATCCTATCCTATCTTCTATCCTATCCTATCCTCAATTCAATCCTATCCTCTATCCTATAATATCCTCAATCCTATCCTATCCTATACTCTATCCTATCCTATCCTATACTCTATCCTATCCTCTATCCTATCCTATCCTCTATCCTATCCTATCCTCAATCCTATCCCATCCTCTATCATATCCTATCCTCTATGCTATCCAATCCGCAATTCTTTCCTCTATTATATCCTATCGTCTATCCTATCCTATCCTCCATAATATGGTATCCTCTATCCTATCCTATCCTCTATCCTGTAATATCATCTATCCAATCCTATTCTCTATCCTATCCTATCCTATTCACTATCGTATCCTATCCTCTATCCTATCCAATCCTCTATCGTATCCTCTATCCTATCCTACCCTCTATCCTATCCTACCCTCTATCCTATCGTATCCTCTATCCTATCCTAGCCTCAATTCTATCCTATCCTCTATCCTATCCTATCCTCCATCCTATCCTATCCTCTGTCATATCCTATCCTCTATCCTATCCTATCCTCTATCCTATCCTATCCTCTATCCTATCCTATCCTCTATCGTATTCTATCCTCTATCCTATCCAATCCCCTATTATATCCTTTGTCCTATCCTATCCTCTACCCTATCATTTCCCCTATAATATAGTATCTTCTATCCTATCCTATTCTCTATCCTATCCTCCCCTATATAATATCGTATCTTCTATCGTATCCTATCCTCTATCCTATCCTATCCTCTATCATATCCTATCCTCTATCCTATCCTATCCCCTATCCTATCCTATCCGCAATTCTATCCTCTATCCTATCCTATCCTCTATCCTATCCTATCCTCCATAATATCGTATCCTCTATCCTATCCTATCCTCTCTCCTATCCTATCCTCAATCCTATCCTATCATCTATCATATCCTATCCTCTATCCTAACCTATCCTCTATCCTATCCTATCCTCTATCCTATCCTATCCTCTATCCTATCCTATCCTCTATCCTATCCTCTCCTGAATCCTATCCTATCCTCAATCCTATCTTATCCTCTATCCTATCTTATCCTCTATCCTATCTTATCCTCAATCCTATCCTATCCTATCCTCCATCCTGTCCGATCCTCCATCCTATCCAATCCCCTATCCTATCCTCAATCCTATCCTATCTTCATTCCTATCCTATCCTCTATCCTATCCTATCCTCTTATAGTATCCTATCCTCTATCCTATCCTCCATCCTATCCTATTCTCTATCCTATCCTTTCCTCTATAATATCGTCTATTCTATCCTCTATCCTATCCTATCCTATCCTCTATCCTATCCTATCCTCAATCCAATCCTATACTCTATTTTATCCTATCCTCTATCGCATCCTATCCTCTATCCTATCCAATCCTCTATCCTATCCTCTATCCTATCCTATCCTCTATCCTATCCTATCCTCTATCCTATCCTATCCTCTATCCTATTCAATCTCATATCCTATCCTATCCTCTATCATATCCTATCCTCTATCGTATGCTATCTTCTATCGTATCCTATCCTCAATCCTATCCTATCCTCATTCCTATCCTATCCTCAATCCTATCCTATCCTCATTCCTATCCTATCCTCAATCCTATCGTATCCTCTATCCTGTAGTATCCTCTATCCTGTCCTATCCTCTCTCCTATCCTATCCTCAATCCTATCCTATCCTCAATCCTATCCTATCCTATCCTCTATCCTCTAACCTATCCTATCATCTATCATATCCTATCCTCTATCCTATCCTATCGTCTATCCTATCCTTTCCTCTATCCTTTCCTATCCTCTATCCTATCCTATCCTCTATCCTATCCTCTATCCTATCCTATCATCTATCATATCCTATCCTCTATCCTATCCTATCCTCAATCCTATCCTATCCTCTATCCTATCCTATCCTCTTATCGTATCCTATTCTCTATCCTATCCTCCATCCTATCCTATTCTCTTTCCTATCCTTTCCTCCAAAATATCGTCTCTTCTATCGTATCCTATCCTCAATCCTATCCTATCCTCTATCCTATCCAATCTCATATCCTATCCTATCCTCTATCATATCCTATCCTCTATCGTATCCTATCCTCTATCCTATCCTATCCTCTATGCTATCCTATCCTCTATCCTATTCTATCCTCTATCCTATCCTATCCTGTATCCTATCCTATCCTCTATCCTATCCTATCCTCTATCGTATCCTATCTTCTATCCTATCCAATCCTCTATCCTATCCTCCATCCTATCCTATCCCCAATCATATCCTATCCTCTATCCTATCCTATCCTCAATCCTATCCTATCCTCTATCCTATCCAATCTCATATCCTATCCTATCCTCTATCATATCCTATCCTCTATCGTATCCTATCCTCTATCCTATCCTATCCTCTATGCTATCCTATCCTCTATACTATTCTATCCTCTATCCTATCCTATCCTGTATCCTATCCTATCCTCTATCCTACCCTATCCTCTATCCTATCCTATCCTCTATCCCATCCTAATCTCTATCCTATCAATCCCCTATCCTATCCGCTATCCTATCCTATCAACTATACTATCCAATTCTCTATCCTATCCTATCCTCTATCCAATCCTATCCTCAATTCAATCCTATCCTCTATCCTATAATATCCTCTATCCTATCCTATCCTATCCTCTATCCTATCCTATCCTATCCTCTATCCTATCCTCTATCCTATCCTCTATCCTATCCTCTATCCTATCCTCTATCCTATCCTATCCTCTATCCTATCCTATCCCCCATAATATCGTATCCTCTATCCTATCCTATCCCCTCTCCTATCCTATCCTCAATCCTATCCTATCCTCTATCTTATCCTATCCACTATCCTATCCTATCCTCAATCCAATAATATACTCTATCCTATCCTATCCTCTATCCTATCCTATCCACTATCGTATGCTCTATCCTATCCTATCCTCTATCCTATCCAATCCCCTATCCTATCCTCTACCCTATTATATCCTCTACCCTATAATACCATGTATCCTATCCTATCCTCTATCCTATCCTATCCTCTATCCTATTCTATCCTCTATCCTATCCTATCCTCAATCCAATCCTATACTCTATCCTATCCTATCCTCTATCGTTTCCTATCCTCTATCCTATCCAATCCTGTATTCTATCCTCTACCCTATCCTATCCTCTACCCTATAATACCATGTATCCTATCCTATTCTCTATCCTATCCTCTATCCTATCCTCTATCCTATCCTCTATCCTATCCTCTATCCTAACCTACCCTCTATCCTATCCTATTCTCTATCCTAACCTATCCTCTATCCTATCCTATCCTCTATCCTATCCTATCCTCTATCCCATCCTAATCTCTATCCTATCAATCCCCTATCCTATCCGCTATCCTATCCTATCAACTATCCTATCCAATTCTCTATCCTATCCTATCCTCTATCCAATCCTATCCTCAATTCAATCCTATCCTCTATCCTATAATATCCTCTATCCTATCCTATCCTATCCTCTATCCTATCCTATCCTATCCTCTATCCTATCCTCTATCCTATCCTCTATCCTATCCTCTATCCTATCCTCTATCCTATCCTATCCTCTATCCTATCCTATCCTCTATCCTATCCTCTATCCTATCCTCTATCCTATCCTATCCTCTATCCTATCCTATCCTCAATCCTATCCTATCCTCTATCATATCCTATCCTCTATGCTATCCAATCCGCAATTCTTTCCTCTATCCTATCCTATCGTCTATCCTATCCTATCCTCCATAATATGGTATCCTCTATCCTATCCTATCCTCTATCCTGTAATATCATCTATCCAATCCTATTCTCTATCCTATCCTATCCTATTCACTATCGTATCCTATCCTCTATCCTATCCAATAGTCTATCGTATCCTCTATCCTATCCTACCCTCTATCCTATCCTACCCTCTATCCTATCGTATCCTCTATCCTATCCTAGCCTCAATTATATCCTATCCTCTATCCTATCCTATCCTCAATCCTATCCTATCCTCTGTCATATCCTATCCTCTATCCTATCCTATCCTCTATCCTATCCTATCCTCTATCCTATCCTATCCTCTATCGTATTCTATCCTCTATCCTATCCAATCCCCTATTATCTCCTTTGTCCTATCCTATCCTCTACCCTATCATTTCCCCTATAATATAGTATCTTCTATCCTATCCTATTCTCTATCCTATCCTCCCCTATATAATATCGTATCTTCTATCGTATCCTATCCTCTATCCTATCCTATCCTCTATCATATCCTATCCTCTATCCTATCCTATCCCCTATCCTATCCTATCCGCAATTCTATCCTCTATCCTATCCTATCCTCTATCCTATCCTATCCCCCATAATATCGTATCCTCTATCCTATCCTATACCCTCTCCTATCCTATCCTCAATCCTATCCTATCATCTATCATATCCTATCCACTATCCTAACCTATCCTCTATCCTATCCTATCCTCTATCCTATCCTATCCTCTATCCTATCCTATCCTCTATCCTATCCTCTCCTGAATCCTATCCTATCCTCAATCCTATCTTATCCTCTATCCTATCTTATCCTCTATCCTATCCTCTATCCAGTCCTATACTCTATCCTATCCTATCCTCTATCCTATCCTATCCTCTTATAGTATCCTATCCTCTATCCTATCCTCCATCCTATCCTATTCTCTATCCTATCCTTTCCTCTATAATATCGTCTCTTCTATCCTCTATCCTATCCTATCCTATCCTCTATCCTATCCTATCCTCAATCCAATCCTATACTCTATTGTATCCTATCCTCTATCGTATCCTATCCTCTATCCTATCCAATCCTCTATCCTATCCTCTATCCTATCCTATCCTCTATCCTATCCTATCCTCTATCCTATCCTATCCTCTATCCTATTCAATCTCATATCCTATCCTATCCTCTATCATATCCTATCCTCTATCGTATGCTATACTCTATCGTATCCTATCCTCAATCCTATCCTATCCTCATTCATATCCTATCCTCAATCCTATCCTATCCTCATTCCTATCCTATCCTCAATCCTATCGTATCCTCTATCCTATAGTATCCTCTATCCTGTCCTATCCTCTCTCCTATCCTATCCTCAATCCTATCCTATCCTCAATCCTATCCTATCCTATCCTCTATCCTCTATCCTATCCTATCATCTATCATATCCTATCCTCTATCCTATCGTATCGTCTATCCTATCCTATCCTCTATCCTATCCTATCCTCTATCCTATCCTATCCTCTATCCTATCCTATCCTCTATCCTATCCTCTCCTCAATCCTATCCTATTCTCTATCCTATTCTATCCTCTATCCTATCCTATCCTCAATCCAATCCTATACTCTATTGTATCCTATCCTCTATCGTATCCTATCCTCTATCCTATCCAATCCTCTATCCTATCCTCTATCCTATCCTATCCTCTATCCTATCCTATCCTCTATCCTATTCAATCTCATATCCTATCCTATCCTCTATCATATCCTATCCTCTATCGTATGCTATCTTCTATCGTATCCTATCCTCAATCCTATCATATCCTCATTCCTATCCTATCCTCAATCCTATCCTATCCTCATTCCTATCCTATCCTCAATCCTATCGTATCCTCTATCCTATAGTATCCTCTATCCTGTCCTATCCTCTCTCCTATCCTATCCTCAATCCTATCCTATCCTATCCTCTATCCTATCCTATCATCTATCATATCCTATCCTCTATCCTATCCTATCGTCTATCCTATCCTATCCTCTATCCTATCCTATCCTCTATCCTATCCTATCCTCTATCCTATCCTATCCTCTATCCTATCCTATCATCTATCATATCCTATCCTCTATCCTATCCTTTCCTCTATAATATCGTATCTTCTATCGTGTCCTATCCACTATCCTATCATGTCCTCTATTCTATCCTACCCTCTATCTTATCCTATCCACTATCCTATACTATCCTCAATCCAATCCTATACTCTATCCTATCCTATCCTCTATCGTATCCTATCCTCTATCCTATCCAATCCTCTATCCTATCCTCTATCCTATCCTATCTTCTATATTATAATATTCTCTATCCTATCCTATCCTCTATCCTATCCTATCCACTATCGTATGCTCTATCCTATCCTATCCTCTGTCCTATCCAATCCTGTATCCTATCCTCTATCCTATCCTGTACTCTATTCTATCCTATCCTTATCTTATCCTATCCACTATCCTATCCTATCCTCAATCCAATAATATACTCTATCCTATCCTATCCTCTATCCTATCCTATCCACTATCGTATGCTCTATCCTATCCTATCCTCTATCCTATCCAATCCCCTATCCTATCCTCTACCCTATCCTATCCTCTACCCTATAATACCATGTATCCTATCCTATCCTCTATCCTATCCTATCCTCTATCCTATTCTATCCTCTATCCTATCCTATCCTCAATCCAATCCTATACTCTATCCTATCCTATCCTCTATCGTTTCCTATCCTCTATCCTATCCAATCCTGTATTCTATCCTCTACCCTATTCTATCCTCTACCCTATAATACCATGTATCCTATCCTATTCTCTATCCTATCCTATCCTATCCTCTAACCTATCCTCTATCCTATCCTCTATCCTAACCTACCCTCTATCCTATCCTATTCTCTATCCTATCCTATCCTCTATCCTATCCTATCCTCTATCCTATCCTATCCTCTATCCCATCCTAATCTCTATCCTATCAATCCCCTATCCTATCCGCTATCCTATCCTATCAACTATCCTATCCAATTCTCTATCCTATCCTATCCTCTATCCAATCCTATCCTCAATTCAATCCTATCCTCTATCCTATAATATCCTCTATCCTATCCTATCCTATCCTCTATCCTATCCTATCCTATCCTCTATCCTATCCTCTATCCTATCCTATCCTCTATCCTATCCTATCCTCTATCCTATCCTATCCTCTATCCTATTCAATCTCATATCCTATCCTATCCTCTATCATATCCTATCCTCTATCGTATGCTATACTCTATCGTATCCTATCCTCAATCCTATCCTATCCTCATTCATATCCTATCCTCAATCCTATCCTATCCTCATTCCTATCCTATCCTCAATCCTATCGTATCCTCTATCCTATAGTATCCTCTATCCTGTCCTATCCTCTCTCCTATCCTATCCTCAATCCTATCCTATCCTCAATCCTATCCTATCCTATCCTCTATCCTCTATCCTATCCTATCATCTATCATATCCTATCCTCTATCCTATCGTATCGTCTATCCTATCCTATCCTCTATCCTATCCTATCCTCTATCCTATCCTATCCTCTATCCTATCCTATCCTCTATCCTATCCTCTCCTCAATCCTATCCTATTCTCTATCCTATTCTATCCTCTATCCTATCCTATCCTCAATCCAATCCTATACTCTATTGTATCCTATCCTCTATCGTATCCTATCCTCTATCCTATCCAATCCTCTATCCTATCCTCTATCCTATCCTATCCTCTATCCTATCCTATCCTCTATCCTATTCAATCTCATATCCTATCCTATCCTCTATCATATCCTATCCTCTATCGTATGCTATCTTCTATCGTATCCTATCCTCAATCCTATCATATCCTCATTCCTATCCTATCCTCAATCCTATCCTATCCTCATTCCTATCCTATCCTCAATCCTATCGTATCCTCTATCCTATAGTATCCTCTATCCTGTCCTATCCTCTCTCCTATCCTATCCTCAATCCTATCCTATCCTATCCTCTATCCTATCCTATCATCTATCATATCCTATCCTCTATCCTATCCTATCGTCTATCCTATCCTATCCTCTATCCTATCCTATCCTCTATCCTATCCTATCCTCTATCCTATCCTATCCTCTATCCTATCCTATCATCTATCATATCCTATCCTCTATCCTATCCTTTCCTCTATAATATCGTATCTTCTATCGTGTCCTATCCACTATCCTATCATGTCCTCTATTCTATCCTACCCTCTATCTTATCCTATCCACTATCCTATACTATCCTCAATCCAATCCTATACTCTATCCTATCCTATCCTCTATCGTATCCTATCCTCTATCCTATCCAATCCTCTATCCTATCCTCTATCCTATCCTATCTTCTATATTATAATATTCTCTATCCTATCCTATCCTCTATCCTATCCTATCCACTATCGTATGCTCTATCCTATCCTATCCTCTGTCCTATCCAATCCTGTATCCTATCCTCTATCCTATCCTGTACTCTATTCTATCCTATCCTTATCTTATCCTATCCACTATCCTATCCTATCCTCAATCCAATAATATACTCTATCCTATCCTATCCTCTATCCTATCCTATCCACTATCGTATGCTCTATCCTATCCTATCCTCTATCCTATCCAATCCCCTATCCTATCCTCTACCCTATCCTATCCTCTACCCTATAATACCATGTATCCTATCCTATCCTCTATCCTATCCTATCCTCTATCCTATTCTATCCTCTATCCTATCCTATCCTCAATCCAATCCTATACTCTATCCTATCCTATCCTCTATCGTTTCCTATCCTCTATCCTATCCAATCCTGTATTCTATCCTCTACCCTATTCTATCCTCTACCCTATAATACCATGTATCCTATCCTATTCTCTATCCTATCCTATCCTATCCTCTAACCTATCCTCTATCCTATCCTCTATCCTAACCTACCCTCTATCCTATCCTATTCTCTATCCTATCCTATCCTCTATCCTATCCTATCCTCTATCCTATCCTATCCTCTATCCCATCCTAATCTCTATCCTATCAATCCCCTATCCTATCCGCTATCCTATCCTATCAACTATCCTATCCAATTCTCTATCCTATCCTATCCTCTATCCAATCCTATCCTCAATTCAATCCTATCCTCTATCCTATAATATCCTCTATCCTATCCTATCCTATCCTCTATCCTATCCTATCCTATCCTCTATCCTATCCTCTATCCTATCCTCTATCCTATCCTCTATCCTATCCTATCCTCTATCCTATCCTATCCTCTATCCTATCCTATCCTCTATCCTATCCTATCCTCTATCCTATCCTATCCTCTATCCTATCCTATCCTCTATCCTATCCTATCCTCTATCCTATCCTATCCTCTATCCTATCCTATCATCTATCATATCCTATCCTCTCTCCTATCCTTTCCTCTATAATATCGTATCTTCTATCGTGTCCTATCCACTATCCTATCATGTCCTCTATTCTATCCTACCCTCTATCTTATCCTATCCACTATCCTATCCTATCCTCAATCCAATCCTATACTCTATCCTATCCTATCCTCTATCGTATCCTATCCTCTATCCTATCCAATCCTCTATCCTATCCTCTATCCTATCCTATCTTCTATATTATAATATTCTCTATCCTATCCTATCCTCTATCCTATCCTATCCACTATCGTATGCTCTATCCTATCCTATCCTCTGTCCTATCCAATCCTGTATCCTATCCTCTATCCTATCCTGTACTCTATTCTATCCTATCCTTATCTTATCCTATCCACTATCCTATCCTATCCTCAATCCAATAATATACTCTATCCTATCCTATCCTCTATCCTATCCTATCCACTATCGTATGCTCTATCCTATCCTATCCTCTATCCTATCCAATCCCCTATCCTATCCTCTACCCTATCCTATCCTCTACCCTATAATACCATGTATCCTATCCTATCCTCTATCCTATCCTATCCTCTATCCTATTCTATCCTCTATCCTATCCTATCCTCAATCCAATCCTATACTCTATCCTATCCTATCCTCTATCGTTTCCTATCCTCTATCCTATCCAATCCTGTATTCTATCCTCTACCCTATTCTATCCTCTACCCTATAATACCATGTATCCTATCCTATTCTCTATCCTATCCTATCCTATCCTCTAACCTATCCTCTATCCTATCCTCTATCCTAACCTACCCTCTATCCTATCCTATTCTCTATCCTATCCTATCCTCTATCCTATCCTATCCTCTATCCTATCCTATCCTCTATCCCATCCTAATCTCTATCCTATCAATCCCCTATCCTATCCGCTATCCTATCCTATCAACTATCCTATCCAATTCTCTATCCTATCCTATCCTCTATCCAATCCTATCCTCAATTCAATCCTATCCTCTATCCTATAATATCCTCTATCCTATCCTATCCTATCCTCTATCCTATCCTATCCTATCCTCTATCCTATCCTCTATCCTATCCTCTATCCTATCCTCTATCCTATCCTATCCTCTATCCTATCCTATCCTCTATCCTATCCTATCCTCTATCCTATCCTATCCTCTATCCTATCCTATCCTCTATCCTATCCTATCTTCTATCCTATCCTATCCTCAATTCAATCCTATCCTCTATCCTATAATATCCTCTATCCTATCCTATCCTATACTCTATCCTATCCTATCCTATACTCTATCCTATCCTCTATCCTATCCTATCCTCTATCCTATCCTATCCTCAATCCTATCCCATCCTCTATCATATCCTATCCTCTATGCTATCCAATCCGCAATTCTTTCCTCTATTATATCCTATCGTCTATCCTATCCTATCCTCCATAATATGGTATCCTCTATCCTATCCTATCCTCTATCCTGTAATATCATCTATCCAATCCTATACTCTATTTTATCCTATCCTCTATCGCATCCTATCCTCTATCCTATCCAATCCTCTATCCTATCCTCTATCCTATCCTATCCTCTATCCTATCCTATCCTCTATCCTATCCTATCCTCTATCCTATTCAATCTCATATCCTATCCTATCCTCTATCATATCCTATCCTCTATCGTATGCTATCTTCTATCGTATCCTATCCTCAATCCTATCCTATCCTCATTCCTATCCTATCCTCAATCCTATCCTATCCTCATTCCTATCCTATCCTCAATCCTATCGTATCCTCTATCCTGTAGTATCCTCTATCCTGTCCTATCCTCTCTCCTATCCTATCCTCAATCCTATCCTATCCTCAATCCTATCCTATCCTATCCTCTATCCTCTAACCTATCCTATCATCTATCATATCCTATCCTCTATCCTATCCTATCGTCTATCCTATCCTTTCCTCTATCCTTTCCTATCCTCTATCCTATCCTATCCTCTATCCTATCCTCTATCCTATCCTATCATCTATCATATCCTATCCTCTATCCTATCCTATCCTCAATCCTATCCTATCCTCTATCCTATCCTATCCTCTTATCGTATCCTATTCTCTATCCTATCCTCCATCCTATCCTATTCTCTTTCCTATCCTTTCCTCCAAAATATCGTCTCTTCTATCGTATCCTATCCTCAATCCTATCCTATCCTCTATCCTATCCAATCTCATATCCTATCCTATCCTCTATCATATCCTATCCTCTATCGTATCCTATCCTCTATCCTATCCTATCCTCTATGCTATCCTATCCTCTATCCTATTCTATCCTCTATCCTATCCTATCCTGTATCCTATCCTATCCTCTATCCTATCCTATCCTCTATCGTATCCTATCTTCTATCCTATCCAATCCTCTATCCTATCCTCCATCCTATCCTATCCCCAATCATATCCTATCCTCTATCCTATCCTATCCTCAATCCTATCCTATCCTCTATCCTATCCAATCTCATATCCTATCCTATCCTCTATCATATCCTATCCTCTATCGTATCCTATCCTCTATCCTATCCTATCCTCTATGCTATCCTATCCTCTATACTATTCTATCCTCTATCCTATCCTATCCTGTATCCTATCCTATCCTCTATCCTACCCTATCCTCAATCCTATCCTATCCTCTATCCTATCCTATCCTCTATCGTATCCTATCTTCTATCCTATCCAATCCTCTATCCTATCCTCCATCCTATCCTATCCCCAATCATATCCTATCCTCTATCCTATCCTATCCTCTATCCTGTCCTATCCTCTATCCTATCGCATCCTCTATCCTATCCAATCTCATATCCTATCCTATCCTCTATCATATCCTATCCTCTATCGTATCCTATCTTCTATCGTATCCAATCCTCTATCCTATCCCCAATCATATCCTATCCTCTATCCTATCCTATCCTCTATGCTATCCTATCCTCTATCCTATTCTATCCTCTATCCTATCTATCCTCAATCCAATCCTATCCTCTATCCTCTCCTATCCTCTATCCTATCCAATCCTCTATCCTATGCTCTATCCTATCCTCTATCCTATCCTATCCTCTATCGTATGCTCCATCCTATCCTATCCTCCATGCTATCCAATCCCCGATCCTATCCTCTATCCTATCCTATCCTCTTCCCTATAATACCATGTATCCTATACTATTCTCTATCCTACCCTACCTTATCCTCTATCGTATGCTCTATCCTATCCTATCCACTATCCTATCCTAACCTCAATCCTAACCTATCCTCTATCCTATCCTATCCTCTATCCTATCCTATCCTCTATCCTATTTTATCCTCTATCCTATCCTATCCTCAATCCTATCCTATCCTGAATCCTATCCTATCTTCTATCCTATCCTATCCTCTATCCAATCCTATCCTATCCTCATTCCTATGCTATCCTCAATCCTATCCTATAATCTATCCTATAGTATCCTCTGTCCATTCCTATCCTCTATCCTATTCTAGCCTCTATCATATCCTATACTCAATCCAATCCCATCCTCTATCCTATCTATCCTCAATCCAATCCTATCCTCTATCCTCTCCTATCCTCTATCCTATCCAATCCTCTATCCTATCCTCTATCCTATCCTCTATCCTATCCTATCCTCTATCGTATGCTCTATCCTATCCTATCCTCCATGCTATCCAATCCCCTATCCTATCCTCTATCCTATCCTATCCTCTTCCCTATAATACCATGTATCCTATACTATTCTCTATCCTACCCTATCCTATCCTCTATCGTATGCTCTATCCTATCCTATCCACTATCCTATCCTAACCTCAATCCTAACCTATCCTCTATCCTATCCTAGCCTCTATCATATCCTATCCTCAATCCAATCCTATCCTCTATCCTATCCTATCCTCTATCCTATCTTATCCTCTATCCTATCCTATCTTCTATCCTATCCTATCCTCTATCTTATCCTATCCTCTATCCTATCCTATCCTCTATCGTATGCTATACCGTATTCTGTCCACTATCTTATGCTATATCGTATCCTATCCTCTATCGTATCCAATCCCCTATCCTATCCTCTATCCTCTCCTATACTCAATCCAATCCTATCCTCTATCCTATCCTATCCTCTATCGTATCCTATCCTCTATCCTATCCAATCCTCTATCCCATTCTATCCTCTATCCTATCCTATCCTCAATCCGATCCTATCCTCTATCCTATCCTATTCTCTATCCTATCCTGTCCTCTATCCTATCCTATCCGCTATTCTATCCTATCCTCTATCCTATCTTATCCTCTATCCTATCCTGTCCTCTATTCTATCCTATCCTCTATCTTATCCTATCCACTATCCTATCTTATCCTCTATCCTATCCTATCCTCTATCCTATCCTATCCTCTATCGTATCCTATCCTCTATCCTATCCTATTCTCTATCCTATCCTATCCTCTATCATATCCTATCCTCTATCCTATGCTATCCTCTATCCTATCCTATCCTCTATCCTATCTTACGCTCTATCCTATCCTATCCTCTATCCTATCCTATCCTCTATCGTATGCTGTATCCTATCCTATCCTCTATCCTATCCTGTCCTCAATCCTATCCTATCCTCTATCATATCCTATCCTCTATCCTATCCTATCCTCTATCCTATCCTATCCTCTATCCTATCTTATCCTCTATCCTATCCTGTCCTCTATTCTATCCTATCCTCTATCTTATCCTATCCACTATCCTATCTTATCCTCTATCCTATCCTATCCTCTATCCTATCCTATCCTCTATCGTATCCGATCCTCAATCCTATACTATCCTCTATCCTATCCTATCCTGTATCCTATCCTATCCTCTATCCTATCCTATCCTCTATCCTATCCAATCTCATATCCTATCCAATCTCATATCCTATCCTATCCTCTACCATGTCCTATCCTCTATCGTATCCTATCGTCTATCCTATCCAATCCTCTATCCTATCCTCAATCCTATCCTATCCTCTATCCTATCCTATCCTCTATCCTATCCTATCCTCTATCCTATCCTATCCTCTATCCTATCCTATCCTCTATCCTATCCTATCCTCTATCCTATCCTATCCTCTATCCTATCCTATCCTCTATCCTATCCTATCCTCTATCCTATCCTATCCTCTATCCTATCCTATCCTCTATCCTATCCTGTCCTCTATCGTATCCTATCCTGTATCCTATCCTCTATCCTATCCTATCCTGTATCCTATCCAATCCCCTAGCCAATCCTCTATCCTATCCGATCCTCTACCCTATTATACCATGTATCCTATCTTATTCTCTATCCTATCCTATCCTCTATCCTATCCTATCCTCTATCCTATCTTATCCTCTATCCTATCCTATCCTCTATCCTATCCTGTCCTCTATTCTATCCTATCCTCTATCTTATCCTATCCACTATCCTATCTTATCCTCTACCCTATCCTATCCTCCATCCTATCCTATCCTCTATCGTATTCTATCCTCTATCCTATCCAATCCCCTATCCTATCCTATCCTCTATCATATCCTATCCTCTATCGTATCCTATCATCTATCCTATCCAATCCTCTATCCTATCCTCAATCTTATCCTATCCTCCATCCTATCCTATCCTCTATGCTATCCTATCCTCTATGCTATCCTATCCTCTATCCTATTCTACCCTCTATCCTATCCTATCCTCAATCCAATCCTATCCTCTATCCTATCCTATCCTCTATCGTATCCTATCGTCTATCCTATCCAATCCTCTATCCTATCCTCAATCCTATCCTATCCTCTATCCTATCCTATCCTCTATCCTATCTTATCCTCTATCGTATCCTGCCCTCTATTCTATCCTATCCTCTATCTTATCCAATCCACTATCCTATCCTATCCTCAATCCTATCCTCTATGCTATCCTATCCTCTATCCTATTCTATCCTGTATCCTATCCTATCCCCAATCCTATTATATCCTCTATACTATCCTATCCTCTATCCTATCCTATTCTCTATCCTATCCTTTCCTCTATAATATCGTATCTTCTATCGTATCCTATCCTCTATCCTATCTTATCCTCTATCCTATCCTATCCAATCTCATATCCTATCCAATCTCATATCCTATCCTATCCTCTATCATATCCTATCCTCTATCGTATCCTATCATCTATCCTATCCAATCCTCTATCCTATCCTCAATCTTATCCTATCCTCCATCCTATCCTATCCTCTATGCTATCCTATCCTCTATGCTATCCTATCCTCTATCCTATTCTATCCTCTATCCTATCCTATCCTCAAACCAATCCTATCCTCTATCCTATCCTATCCTCTATCGTATCCTATCCTCTATCCTATCCTATCCTCCATCCTATCTTATCCTCTGTCCTATCCTGTCCTGTATTCTATCCTATCCTCTATCTTATCCTATCCACTATCCTATCTTATCCTCTATCATATCCTATCCTCTATCCTATCCTATCCTCCATCCTATCTTATCCTCTGTCCTATCCTGTCCTGTATTCTATCCTATCCTCTATCTTATCCTATCCACTATCCTATCTTATCCTCTATCCTATCCTATCCTCTATCGTATCCTATCCTCTATCCTATCCAATCCTCTATCCTATGCTCTATCCTATCCTATCCTCTATCCTATCCAATCCTCTATCCTATCCTCTATCCTATCCTATCCTCTATCCTATCCTATCCTCTATCCTATCCTATCCTCTATCCTATCCAATCCTCTATCCTATCCTATCCTCTATCCTATCCTATCCTCCATCCTATCCTCTCCTCTATCCTATCCTATCCTCTATCCTATCCTATCCTCCATCCTATCCTATCCTCTATCCTATCCTATCCTCTATCATATCCTATCCTCAATCCTATCCTATCCTCTATCCTATCCTATCCTCTATGCTATCCTATCCTCTATCCTATCCTATCCTCTATCCTATCTTATCCTCTGTCCTATCCTGTCCTCTATTCTATCATAACCTCTATGTTATCCTATCTACTATCCTATCTTATCCTCTATCCTATCCTATCCTCTATATTATCCTATCCTCTATCGTATTCTATCCTCTATCCTATCCAATCCCCTATCCTATCCTCTGTCCTATCCTATCCTCTATCCTATCCTATCCTCTATCCTTTCCTATCCTTTATATTATCCAATCTCATATCCTATCCTATCCTCTATCATATCCTATCCTCTATCCTATCCTATCCTCCATCCTATCTTATCCTCTGTCCTATCCTGTCCTGTATTCTATCCTATCCTCTATCTTATCCTATCCACTATCCTATCTTATCCTCTATCCTATCCTATCCTCTATCATATCCTATCCTCTATCATATCCTATCATCTATCCTATCCAATCCTCTATCCTATCCTCTATCCTATCCTATCCTCTATCCTATCCTATTCTCTATCCTATCCTATCCTCTATCCTATCCTATCCTCTATCGTATGCTCTATCCTATCCTATCCTCTATCCTATCCAATCCCCTATCCAATTCTCTATCCTATCCTATCCTCTACCCTATAATACCATGTATCCTATCCTATTCTCTATCCTATCCTATCCTATCCTATCGTCTATCGTATGCTCTATCCTATTCTATCCACTATCCTATCCTATCCTCAATCCTATCCTATCCTCTATCCTATCCTATCCTCAATCCAATCCTATATTCTATCCTATCCTATCCTCTATCGTATGCTCCATCCTATCCTATCCTCTATCCTATCCTCTATCCTATCTTATCCTCTATCCTATCCTGTCCTCTATCCTATCCTATCCTCTATCCTATCCAATCTCATATCCTATCCTATCCTCTATCATGTCCTATCCTCTATCGTATCCTATCTTCTATCCTATCCAATCCTCTATAATATCCTATCCTCTATCCTATCCTATCCTGTATCGTATCCTATCCTCTATCCTATCCTCTATCCTATCCTATCCTCTATCGTATCCTATTCTCTATCCTATCCTATCCTCTATCCTATCCTATCCTCCATCGTATGCTCTATCCTATCCTATCCTCTATCCTATCCAATCCCCTATCCTATCCTCTATCCTATCCTATCCTCTATCCTATAATACCATGTATCCTATCTTATTCTCCACCCTATCCTATCCTATCCTATCCTCTATCGTATGCTCTATCCTATCCTATCCACTATCCTATCCTATCCTCTATCCTAACCTATCCTCTATCCTATCCCATCCTCAATCCTATCCTTTCCTCTATCCTATAATCTATCCTATCCTATCCTCTTACTTATCCTATCCTCTATCCTATCCTATCCTCTAACCTATCCAATCCTCTATCCTACCCTCTATCCTATCCTATCCTCTATCCTATCCTATCCTCTATCCTATCCTATTCTCTACCCTATCCTATCCTCTATCGTATCCTATCCTCTTTCGTATGCTCTATCCTACCCTATCCTCTATCCTATCCAATCCCCTATCCTATCCTCTATCCTATCCTATCCTCTATCCTATCCTCTATCCTATCCTATCCTCTAACCTATCTTATCCTCTATCCTATCCTATCCTCTATCCTATCTTATCCTCTATCCTATCCTGTCCTCTATTCTATCCTATCCTCTATCTTATCCTATCCACTATCCTATCTTATCCTCTATCCTATCCTATCCTCTATCCTATCCTGTCCTCTATTCTATCCTATCCTCTATCTTATCCTATCCACTATCCTATCTTATCCTCTACCCTATCCTATCCTCCATCCTATCCTATCCTCTATCGTATTCTATCCTCTATCCTATCCAATCCCCTATCCTATCCTCTGTCCTATCCTATCCTCTATAATATCGTATCTTCTATCGAATCCTATCCTCGATCCTATCCTATCCTCTATCCTATCCTATCCAATCTCATATCCTATCCAATCTCATATCCTATCCTATCCTCTATCATATCCTATCCTCTATCGTATCCAATCATCTATCCTATCCAATCCTCTATCCTATCCTCAATCTTATCCTATCCTCCATCCTATCCTATCCTCTATGCTATCCTATCCTCTATGCTATCCTATCCTCTATCCTATTCTATCCTCTATCCTATCCTATCCTCAATCCAATCCTATCCTCTATCCTATCCTATCCTCTATCGTATCCTATCCTCTGTCCTATCCTATCCTCTATCCTATCTTATCCTCTCTCCTATCCTGTCCTCTATTCTATCCTATCCTCTATCTTATCCTATCCACTATCCTATCTTATCCTCTATCATATCCTATCCTCTATCCTATCCTATCCTCTATCCTATCCTATCCTCTATCGTATCTTATCCTCTATCGTATCCTGCCCTCTATTCTATCCTATCCTCTATCTTATCCAATCCACTATCCTATCCTATCCTCAATCCTATCCTATCCTATATCCTATCCTATCCTCTATGCTATCCTATCCTCTATCCTATTCTATCCTGTATCCTATCCTATCCCCAATCCTATTATATCCTCTATACTATCCTATCCTCTATACTATCCTATCCTCTTTCCTATCCTATTCTCTATCCTATCCTTTCCTCTATAATATCGTATCTTCTATCGTATCCTATCCTCTATCCTACCCTATCCAATCTCATATCCTATCCAATCTCATATCCTATCCTATCCAATCTCATATCCTATCCTATCCTCTATCATATCTTATCCTCTATCGTATCCTATCCTCTATCCTATTCTATCCTCTATCCTATCTATCCTCAATCCAATCCTATCATCTATCATATCCTATCCTCTATCCTATCCAACCCCCTATCCTATCCTCTATCGTATGTTATATCGTATCCTATCCTCTATCGTATGCTATATCGTATCCTATCCTCTATCCTAACCAACCCCCTATCCTATCCTCTATCCTATCCTATCCTCTATGCTATCCTATCCTCTATCGTATGCTATATCGTATCCTATCCTCTATCGTATGCTATATCGTATCCTAGCCTCTTTCGTATCCAATCTCCTATCCTATCCTCTATCCTCTCCTATCCTCAATCAAATCCTATCCTCTATCCTATCCTATCCTCTATCGTATCCTATCCTCTATCCTATCCAATCCTCCATCCTATCCTCTATCCTATCCTCTATCCTATCCTATCCTCTATCCTATCCTATACTCTATCCTATCCTATCCTCTATCCTATCCTCTATCCTATCCTATCCTCTGTCGCATGCTCTATCGTATCCTATCCACTATCGTATGCTATATCGTATCCTATCCTCTATCGTATGCTATATCGTATCCAATCTCCTATCCTATCCTCTATCCTCTCCTATCCTCAATCCAATCCTATCCACTATCCTATCTTATCCTCTATCCTATCCTATCCTCTATCCTATCCTATCCTCTATCGTATCCGATCCTCTATCCTATACTATCCTCTATCCTATTCTATCCTGTATCCTATCCTGTCCTCTATCCTA
The DNA here is from genome assembly GCF_050948215.1 of Halictus rubicundus. Taxonomy (NCBI): domain Eukaryota; kingdom Metazoa; phylum Arthropoda; class Insecta; order Hymenoptera; family Halictidae; genus Halictus; species Halictus rubicundus. Next base: position 107,435 of record NW_027488763.1, on the reverse strand, counting down.
TACTATCCTCTATCCTATCCAATCTCATATCCTATCCTATCCTCTATCCTATCCTATCCTCTATCCTATCCTATCCTCTATCCTATCCTATCCTCTATCCTATCCTATCCTCTATCCTATCCTATCCTGTATCCTATCCTCTATCCTATCCTATCCTGTATCCTATCCAATCCCCTATCCAATCCTCTATCCTATCCGATCCTCTACCCTATTATACCATGTATCCTATCTTATTCTCTATCCTATCCTATCCTCTATCCTATCCTATCCTCTATCCTATCTTATCCTCTATCCTATCCTATCCTCTATCCTATCCTGTCCTCTATTCTATCCTATCCTCTATCTTATCCTATCCACTATCCTATCTTATCCTCTACCCTATCCTATCCTCCATCCTATCCTCTATCGTATTCTATCCTCTATCCTATCCAATCCCCTATCCTATCCTCTGTCCTATCCTATCCTCTATAATATCGTATCTTCTATCGTATCCTATCCTCTATCCTATCTTATCCTCTATCCTATCCTATCCAATCTCATATCCTATCCAATCTCATATCCTATCCTATCCTCTATCATATCCTATCCTCTATCGTATCCTATCATCTATCCTATCCAATCCTCTATCCTATCCTCAATCTCATCCTATCCTCCATCCTATCCTATCCTCTATGCTATCCTATCCTCTATGCTATCCTATCCTCTATCCTATTCTATCCTCTATCCTATCCTATCCTCAATCCTATCTATCCTCAATCCAATCCTATCATCTATCATATCCTATCCTCTATCGTATCCTATCTTCTATCCTATCCAATCCTCTATCCTATCCTCAATCCTCTCCTATCCTCAATCCAATCATATACTCTATCCTATGCTATCCTCTATCGTATCCTATCCTCTATCGTATCCAATCCTCTATCCTATTCTATTCTCTATCCTATCCTATCCTCAATCCAATCCTATCCTCTATCGTATCCTATCCTCTATCCTATCCAATCCTCTATCCTATTCTATTCTCTATCCTATCCTATCCTCAATCCAATCCTATCCTCTATCCTATCCTATCCTCTATCTTATCCTATCCTCTACCCTATCCAGTCCTCTATCCTATCCAATCCTCTATCCTACCCTCTATCCTATCCTATCCTCTATCCTATCCTATCCAATCTCATATCCTATCCAATCTCATATCCTATCCTATCCTCTATCATATCCTATCCTCTATCGTATCCTATCATCTATCCTATCCAATCCTCTATCCTATCCTCAATCTCATCCTATCCTCCATCCTATCCTATCCTCTATGCTATCCTATCCTCTATGCTATCCTATCCTCTATCCTATTCTATCCTCTATCCTATCCTATCCTCAATCCTATCTATCCTCAATCCAATCCTATCATCTATCATATCCTATCCTCTATCGTATCCTATCTTCTATCCTATCCAATCCTCTATCCTATCCTCAATCCTCTCCTATCCTCAATCCAATCCTATACTCTATCCTATGCTATCCTCTATCGTATCCTATCCTCTATCGTATCCAATCCTCTATCCTATTCTATTCTCTATCCTATCCTATCCTCAATCCAATCCTATCCTCTATCGTATCCTATCCTCTATCCTATCCAATCCTCTATCCTATTCTATTCTCTATCCTATCCTATCCTCAATCCAATCCTATCCTCTATCCTATCCTATCCTCTATCTTATCCTATCCTCTACCCTATCCAGTCCTCTATCCTATCCAATCCTCTATCCTACCCTCTATCCTATCCTATCAACTATCCTATCCTATCCTCAATCCTATCCTATCCTCTATCATATCCTATCCTCTATCCTAACCAACCCCCTATCCTATCCTCTATCCTATCCTATCCTCTATCCTATCCTATCCTCTATCGTATCTTATCCTCTATCGTATCCTGCCCTCTATTCTATCCTATCCTCTATCTTATCCAATCCACTATCCTATCCTATCCTCAATCCTATCCTATCCTATATCCTATCCTATCCTCTATGCTATCCTATCCTCTATCCTATTCTATCCTGTATCCTATCCTATCCCCAATCCTATTATATCCTCTATACTATCCTATCCTCTATACTATCCTATCCTCTTTCCTATCCTATTCTCTATCCTATCCTTTCCTCTATAATATCGTATCTTCTATCGTATCCTATCCTCTATCCTACCCTATCCAATCTCATATCCTATCCAATCTCATATCCTATCCTATCCAATCTCATATCCTATCCTATCCTCTATCATATCTTATCCTCTATCGTATCCTATCCTCTATCCTATTCTATCCTCTATCCTATCTATCCTCAATCCAATCCTATCATCTATCATATCCTATCCTCTATCCTATCCAACCCCCTATCCTATCCTCTATCGTATGTTATATCGTATCCTATCCTCTATCGTATGCTATATCGTATCCTATCCTCTATCCTAACCAACCCCCTATCCTATCCTCTATCCTATCCTATCCTCTATGCTATCCTATCCTCTATCGTATGCTATATCGTATCCTATCCTCTATCGTATGCTATATCGTATCCTAGCCTCTTTCGTATCCAATCTCCTATCCTATCCTCTATCCTCTCCTATCCTCAATCAAATCCTATCCTCTATCCTATCCTATCCTCTATCGTATCCTATCCTCTATCCTATCCAATCCTCCATCCTATCCTCTATCCTATCCTCTATCCTATCCTATCCTCTATCCTATCCTATACTCTATCCTATCCTATCCTCTATCCTATCCTCTATCCTATCCTATCCTCTGTCGCATGCTCTATCGTATCCTATCCACTATCGTATGCTATATCGTATCCTATCCTCTATCGTATGCTATATCGTATCCAATCTCCTATCCTATCCTCTATCCTCTCCTATCCTCAATCCAATCCTATCCACTATCCTATCTTATCCTCTATCCTATCCTATCCTCTATCCTATCCTATCCTCTATCGTATCCGATCCTCTATCCTATACTATCCTCTATCCTATTCTATCCTGTATCCTATCCTGTCCTCTATCCTATACTATCCTCTATCCTATCCAATCTCATATCCTATCCTATCCTCTATCCTATCCTATCCTCTATCCTATCCTATCCTCTATCCTATCCTATCCTCTATCCTATCCTATCCTCTATCCTATCCTATCCTGTATCCTATCCTCTATCCTATCCTATCCTGTATCCTATCCAATCCCCTATCCAATCCTCTATCCTATCCGATCCTCTACCCTATTATACCATGTATCCTATCTTATTCTCTATCCTATCCTATCCTCTATCCTATCCTATCCTCTATCCTATCTTATCCTCTATCCTATCCTATCCTCTATCCTATCCTGTCCTCTATTCTATCCTATCCTCTATCTTATCCTATCCACTATCCTATCTTATCCTCTACCCTATCCTATCCTCCATCCTATCCTCTATCGTATTCTATCCTCTATCCTATCCAATCCCCTATCCTATCCTCTGTCCTATCCTATCCTCTATAATATCGTATCTTCTATCGTATCCTATCCTCTATCCTATCTTATCCTCTATCCTATCCTATCCAATCTCATATCCTATCCAATCTCATATCCTATCCTATCCTCTATCATATCCTATCCTCTATCGTATCCTATCATCTATCCTATCCAATCCTCTATCCTATCCTCAATCTCATCCTATCCTCCATCCTATCCTATCCTCTATGCTATCCTATCCTCTATGCTATCCTATCCTCTATCCTATTCTATCCTCTATCCTATCCTATCCTCAATCCTATCTATCCTCAATCCAATCCTATCATCTATCATATCCTATCCTCTATCGTATCCTATCTTCTATCCTATCCAATCCTCTATCCTATCCTCAATCCTCTCCTATCCTCAATCCAATCCTATACTCTATCCTATGCTATCCTCTATCGTATCCTATCCTCTATCGTATCCAATCCTCTATCCTATTCTATTCTCTATCCTATCCTATCCTCAATCCAATCCTATCCTCTATCGTATCCTATCCTCTATCCTATCCAATCCTCTATCCTATTCTATTCTCTATCCTATCCTATCCTCAATCCAATCCTATCCTCTATCCTATCCTATCCTCTATCTTATCCTATCCTCTACCCTATCCAGTCCTCTATCCTATCCAATCCTCTATCCTACCCTCTATCCTATCCTATCCTCTATCCTATCCTATCCAATCTCATATCCTATCCAATCTCATATCCTATCCTATCCTCTATCATATCCTATCCTCTATCGTATCCTATCATCTATCCTATCCAATCCTCTATCCTATCCTCAATCTCATCCTATCCTCCATCCTATCCTATCCTCTATGCTATCCTATCCTCTATGCTATCCTATCCTCTATCCTATTCTATCCTCTATCCTATCCTATCCTCAATCCTATCTATCCTCAATCCAATCCTATCATCTATCATATCCTATCCTCTATCGTATCCTATCTTCTATCCTATCCAATCCTCTATCCTATCCTCAATCCTCTCCTATCCTCAATCCAATCCTATACTCTATCCTATGCTATCCTCTATCGTATCCTATCCTCTATCGTATCCAATCCTCTATCCTATTCTATTCTCTATCCTATCCTATCCTCAATCCAATCCTATCCTCTATCGTATCCTATCCTCTATCCTATCCAATCCTCTATCCTATTCTATTCTCTATCCTATCCTATCCTCAATCCAATCCTATCCTCTATCCTATCCTATCCTCTATCTTATCCTATCCTCTACCCTATCCAGTCCTCTATCCTATCCAATCCTCTATCCTACCCTCTATCCTATCCTATCAACTATCCTATCCTATCCTCAATCCTATCCTATCCTCTATCATATCCTATCCTCTATCCTAACCAACCCCCTATCCTATCCTCTATCCTATCCTATCCTCTATGCTATCCACTCCTCTATCGTATGCTATACCGTATCCTATCCTCTATCGTATGCTACATCGTATCCTAGCCTCTATCGTATCCAATCTCCTATCCTATCCTCTATCCTCTCCTATCCTCAATCAAATCCCATCCTCTATCCTATCCTATCCTCTATCGTATCCTATCCTCTATCCTATCCAATCCTCCATGCTATCCTCTATCCTATCCTCTATCCTATCCTATCCTCTATCCTATCCTATACTCTATCCTATCCTATCCTCTATCCTATCCTATCCTCTGTCGTATGCTCTATCGTATCCTATCCACTATCGTATGCTATATCGTATCCTATCCTCTATCGTATGCTATATCGTATCCTATCATCTATCGTATCCAATCTCCTATCCTATCCTCTATCCTCTCCTATCCTCAATCCAATCCTATCCACTATCCTATCTTATCCTCTATCCTATCCTATCCTCTATCCTATCCTATCCTCTATCCTATCCTATCCTCTATCCTATCCTATCCTCTATCCTATCCTATCCTCTATCCTATCCTATCCTCTATCCTATCCTATCCTCTATCCTATCCTATCCTCTATCCTATCCTATCCTCTATCCTATCCTATCCTCTATCCTATCCTATCCTCTATCCTATCCTATCCTCTATCCTATCCTATCCTCTATCCTATCCTATCCTCTATCCTATCCTATCCTCTATCCTATCCTATCCTCTATCCTATCCTATCCTGTATCCTATCGTCTATCCTATCCTATCCTGTATCCTATCCTATCCTCTATCCTATCCTATCCTCTATCCTATCCTATCCTCTATCCTATCCTATCCTCTATCCTATCCTATCCTCTATCCTATCCTATCCTCTATCCTATCCTATCCTCTATCCTATCCTATCCTCTATCCTATCCAATCCCCTATCCAATCCTCTATCCTATCCGATCTTCTACCCTATTATACCATGTATCCTATCTTATTCTCTATCCTATCCTATGCTCTATCCTATCCTATCCTCTATCCTATCTTATCCTCTATCCTATCCTATCCTCTATCCTATCCTGTCCTCTATTCTATCCTATCCTCTATCTTATCCTATCCACTATCCTATCTTATCCTCTACCCTATCCTATCCTCCATTATATCAAATCCTCTATCGTATTCTATCCTCTATCCTATCCAATCCCCTATCCTATCCTCTGTCCTATCCTATCCTCTATAATATCGTATCTTCTATCGTATCCTATCCTCTATCCTATCTTATCCTCTATCCTATCCTATCCAATCTCATATCCTATCCAATCTCATATCCTATCCTATCCTCTATCTTATCCTATCCTCTATCGTATCCTATCATCTATCCTATCCAATCCTCTATCCTATCCTCAATCTTATCCTATCCTCCATCCTATCCTATCCTCTATGCTATCCTATCCTCTATGCTATCCTATCCTCTATCCTATTCTATCCTCTATCCTATCCTATCCTCAAACCAAACCTATCCTCTATCCTATCCTATCCTCTATCGTATCCTATCCTCTATCCTATCCTATCCTCTATCCTATCTTATCCTCTCTCCTATCCTGTCCTCTATTCTATCCTATCCTCTATCTTATCCTATCCACTATCCTATCTTATCCTCTATCCTCTCCTCTCCTCTATCCTATCCTATCCTCTATCCTATCCTATCCTCTATCCTATCTTATCCTCTATCGTATCCTGCCCTCTATTCTATCCTATCCTCTATCTTATCCAATCCACTATCCTATCCTATCCCCAATCCTATTATATCCTCTATACTATCCTATCCTCTATCCTATCCTATTCTCTATCCTATCCTTTCCTCTATAATATCGTATCATCTATCGTATCCTATCCTCTATCCTATCCTATCCTCTATCGCATTCTATCCTCTATCCTATCCAATCCCCTATCCTATCCTCTGTCCTATCCTATCCTCTATAATATCGTATCTTCTATCGTATCCTATCCTCTATCCTACCCTATCCAATCTCATATCCTATCCAATCTCATATCCTATCCAATCTCATATCCTATCCTATCCAATCTCATATCCTATCCTATCCTCTATCATATCTTATCCTCTATCGTATCCTATCCTCTATCCTATTCTATCCTCTATCGTATCTATCCTCAATCCAATCCTATCATCTATCATATCCTATCCTCTATCGTATCCTATCTTCTATCCTATCCAATCTCATATCCTATCCAATCTCATATCCTATCCTATCCAATCTCATATCCTATCCTATCCTCTATCATATCTTATCCTCTATCGTATCCTATCCTCTATCCTATTCTATCCTCTATCCTATCTATCCTCAATCCAATCCTATCATCTATCATATCCTATCCTCTATCGTATCCTATCTTCTATCCTATCCAATCCTCTATCCTATCCTCAATCCTATCCTATCCTCTATCCTATCCTATCCTCTATGCTATCCTATCCTCTATCCTCTTCTATCCTCTATCCTATCTATCATCTATCCAATCCTATCCTCTATCCTATCCTATCCTCTATCCTGTCCTATCCTCTATAGTATTCTATCCTCTATCCTATCCTATCCTCTATCGTATCCTATCCTCTATCCTATCCAATCCTCTATGCTATCCTATCCTCTATCGTATGCTATATCGTATCCTATCCTCTATCGTATGCTATATCGTATCCTAGCCTCTATCGTAACCAATCTCCTATCCTATCCTCTATCCTCTCCTATCCTCAATCCAATCCTATACTCTATCCTATCCTATCCTCTATCGTATCCTATCCTCTATCGTATCCAATCCTCTATCCTATTCTATTCTCTATCCTATCCTATCCTCAATCCAATCCTATCCTCTATCGTATCCTATCCTCTATCCTCTCCAATCCTCTATCCTATTCTATTCTCTATCCTATCCTATCCTCAATCCAATCCTATCCTCTATCCTATCCTATCCTCTATCTTATCCTATCCTCTACCCTATCCAGTCCTCTATCCTATCCAATCCTCTATCCTACCCTCTATCCTATCCTATCAACTATCCTATCCTATCCTCAATCCTATCCTATCCTCTATCATATCCTATCCTCTATCCTAACCAACCCCCTATCCTATCCTCTATCCTATCCTATCCTCTATGCTATCCTCTCCTCTATCGTATGCTATATCGTATCCTATCCTCTATCGTATGCTATATCGTATCCTATCATCTATCGTATCCAATCTCCTATCCTATCCTCTATCCTCTCCTATCCTCAATCCAATCCTATCCACTATCCTATCTTATCCTCTATCCTATCCTATCCTCTATCCTATCCTATCCTCTATCGTATCCGATCCTCTATCCTATACTATCCTCTATCCTATCCTATCCTCAATCCAATCCTATCCACTATCCTATCTTATCCTCTATCCTATCCTATCCTCTATCCTATCCTATCCTCTATCGTATCCGATCCTCTATCCTATACTATCCTCTATCCTATCCTATCCTCTATCCTATCCAATCTCATATCCTATCCAATCTCATATCCTATCCTATCCTCTATCCTATCCTATCCTCTATCCTATCCTATCCTCTATCCTATCCTATCCTCTATCCTATCCTATCCTCTATCCTATCCTATCCTCTATCCTATCCCATCCTCTATCCTATCCTATCCTCTATCCTATCCTATCCTCTATCCTATCCTATCCTCTATCCTATCCTATCCTCTATCCTATCCTATCCTCTATCCTATCCTATCCTCTATCCTATCCTATCCTCTATCCTATCCTATCCTCTATCCTATCCTATCCTCTATCCTATCCTATCCTCTATCCTATCCTATCCTCTATCCTATCCTATCCTCTATCCTATCCTATCCTCTATCCTATCCTATCCTGTATCCTATCCTCTATCCTATCCTATCCTGTATCCTATCCTATCCTCTATCCTATCCTATCCTCTATCCTATCCTATCCTCTATCCTATCCTATCCTCTATCCTATCCTATCCTCTATCCTATTCTATCTTCTATCCTATCTATCCTCAACCCAATCCTATCATCTATCATATCCTATCCTCTATCGTATCCTATCCTCTATCCTATCGTATCCTCTATCCTATCTTATCATCTATCCTATCCTATCCTCGATCCTATCCTATCCTCTATCCTATCCTGCCCTCTATTCTATCCTATCCTCTATCTTATCCTATCCTATCCTCTATCCTGTCCTATCCTCTATAGTATTCTATCCTCTATCGTATCCAATCCCCTATCCTATCCTCTAACCTCTCCTATACTCAATCCAATCCTATCCTCTATCCTATCCTATCCTCTATCGTATCCTATCCTCTATCCTATCCAATCCTCTATCCTATTCTATCCTCTATCCTATCCTATCCTCAATCCGATCCTATCCTCTATCCTATCCTATCCTTTATCTTATCCTATCCTCTACCCTATCCAATCCTCTATCCTATCCTCTATCCTATCCTATCCTCTATCCTATCCTGTCCTCTATCCTATCCTATCCGCTATACTATACTATCCTCTATCCAATCCTATCCTCTATCCTATCCTATCCTCTATCGTATCCTATCCTCTATCCTATCCAATCCTCTATCCTATGCTCTATCCTATCCTATCCTCTATCCTATCCAATCCTCTATCCTATCCTCTATCCTATCCTATCCTCTATCCTATCCTATCCTCTATCCTATCCTATCCTCTATCCTATCCAATCCTCTATCCTATCCTATCCTCTATCCTATCCTATCCTCCATCCTGTCCTCTCCTCTATCCTATCCTATCCTCTATCCTATCCTATCCTCCATCCTATCCTATCCTCTATCCTATCCTATCCTCTATCATATCCTATCCTCAATCCTATCCTATCCTCTACTCTATCCTATCCTCTATGCTATCCCATCCTCTATCCTATTCTATCCTGTATCCTATTCAATTACCTATCCTATCCTCTGTCCCATCCTATCCACTATCATATCCTTTCCTCTATAATATCGTATCTTCTATCCTATCCTATTCTCTATCTTATCCTATTCTCTATCATATCCTATCCTCTATCCTATCCTATCCTCTATCCTATCCTATCCTCTATCCTATCTTATCCTCTGTCCTATCCTGTCCTCTATTCTATCATATCCTCTATCTTATCCTATCTACTATCCTATCTTATCCTCTATCCTATCCTATCCTCTATATTATCCTATCCTCTATCGTATTCTATCCTCTATCCTATCCAATCCCCTATCCTATCCTCTGTCCTATCCTATCCTCTATCCTATCCTATCCTGTATCGTATCCTATCCTCTATCCTATCCTCTATCCTATCCTATCCTCTATCGTATCCTATTCTCTATCCTATCCTATCCTCTATCCTATCCTATCCTCCATCGTATGCTCTATCCTATCCTATCCTCTATCCTATCCAATCTCCTATCCTATCCTATCCTATCCTCTATCGTATGCTCTATCCTATCCTATCCACTATCCTATCCTATCCTCAATCCTATTCTATCCCCTACCATATGCTATCCTCTATCCTATCGTATCCTCTATCCTATCCTATCCTCTATCCTACCTTATCCTCTACTCTATCCTGTCCTCTATCCTATCCTATCCAATCTCATATCCTATCCAATCTCATATCCTATCCTATCCTCTATCATATCCTATCCTCTATCGTATCCTATCATCTATCCTATCCAATCCTCTATCCTATCCTCAATCTCATCCTATCCTCCATCCTATCCTATCCTCTATGCTATCCTATCCTCTATGCTATCCTATCCTCTATCCTATTCTATCCTCTATCCTATCCTATCCTCAATCCTATCTATCCTCAATCCAATCCTATCATCTATCATATCCTATCCTCTATCGTATCCTATCTTCTATCCTATCCAATCCTCTATCCTATCCTCAATCCTCTCCTATCCTCAATCCAATCCTATACTCTATCCTATGCTATCCTCTATCGTATCCTATCCTCTATCGTATCCAATCCTCTATCCTATTCTATTCTCTATCCTATCCTATCCTCAATCCAATCCTATCCTCTATCGTATCCTATCCTCTATCCTATCCAATCCTCTATCCTATTCTATTCTCTATCCTATCCTATCCTCAATCCAATCCTATCCTCTATCCTATCCTATCCTCTATCTTATCCTATCCTCTACCCTATCCAGTCCTCTATCCTATCCAATCCTCTATCCTACCCTCTATCCTATCCTATCCTCTATCCTATCCTATCCAATCTCATATCCTATCCAATCTCATATCCTATCCTATCCTCTATCATATCCTATCCTCTATCGTATCCTATCATCTATCCTATCCAATCCTCTATCCTATCCTCAATCTCATCCTATCCTCCATCCTATCCTATCCTCTATGCTATCCTATCCTCTATGCTATCCTATCCTCTATCCTATTCTATCCTCTATCCTATCCTATCCTCAATCCTATCTATCCTCAATCCAATCCTATCATCTATCATATCCTATCCTCTATCGTATCCTATCTTCTATCCTATCCAATCCTCTATCCTATCCTCAATCCTCTCCTATCCTCAATCCAATCCTATACTCTATCCTATGCTATCCTCTATCGTATCCTATCCTCTATCGTATCCAATCCTCTATCCTATTCTATTCTCTATCCTATCCTATCCTCAATCCAATCCTATCCTCTATCGTATCCTATCCTCTATCCTATCCAATCCTCTATCCTATTCTATTCTCTATCCTATCCTATCCTCAATCCAATCCTATCCTCTATCCTATCCTATCCTCTATCTTATCCTATCCTCTACCCTATCCAGTCCTCTATCCTATCCAATCCTCTATCCTACCCTCTATCCTATCCTATCAACTATCCTATCCTATCCTCAATCCTATCCTATCCTCTATCATATCCTATCCTCTATCCTAACCAACCCCCTATCCTATCCTCTATCCTATCCTATCCTCTATGCTATCCACTCCTCTATCGTATGCTATACCGTATCCTATCCTCTATCGTATGCTACATCGTATCCTAGCCTCTATCGTATCCAATCTCCTATCCTATCCTCTATCCTCTCCTATCCTCAATCAAATCCCATCCTCTATCCTATCCTATCCTCTATCGTATCCTATCCTCTATCCTATCCAATCCTCCATGCTATCCTCTATCCTATCCTCTATCCTATCCTATCCTCTATCCTATCCTATACTCTATCCTATCCTATCCTCTATCCTATCCTATCCTCTGTCGTATGCTCTATCGTATCCTATCCACTATCGTATGCTATATCGTATCCTATCCTCTATCGTATGCTATATCGTATCCTATCATCTATCGTATCCAATCTCCTATCCTATCCTCTATCCTCTCCTATCCTCAATCCAATCCTATCCACTATCCTATCTTATCCTCTATCCTATCCTATCCTCTATCCTATCCTATCCTCTATCCTATCCTATCCTCTATCCTATCCTATCCTCTATCCTATCCTATCCTCTATCCTATCCTATCCTCTATCCTATCCTATCCTCTATCCTATCCTATCCTCTATCCTATCCTATCCTCTATCCTATCCTATCCTCTATCCTATCCTATCCTCTATCCTATCCTATCCTCTATCCTATCCTATCCTCTATCCTATCCTATCCTCTATCCTATCCTATCCTCTATCCTATCCTATCCTCTATCCTATCCTATCCTCTATCCTATCCTATCCTGTATCCTATCGTCTATCCTATCCTATCCTGTATCCTATCCTATCCTCTATCCTATCCTATCCTCTATCCTATCCTATCCTCTATCCTATCCTATCCTCTATCCTATCCTATCCTCTATCCTATCCTATCCTCTATCCTATCCTATCCTCTATCCTATCCTATCCTCTATCCTATCCAATCCCCTATCCAATCCTCTATCCTATCCGATCTTCTACCCTATTATACCATGTATCCTATCTTATTCTCTATCCTATCCTATGCTCTATCCTATCCTATCCTCTATCCTATCTTATCCTCTATCCTATCCTATCCTCTATCCTATCCTGTCCTCTATTCTATCCTATCCTCTATCTTATCCTATCCACTATCCTATCTTATCCTCTACCCTATCCTATCCTCCATTATATCAAATCCTCTATCGTATTCTATCCTCTATCCTATCCAATCCCCTATCCTATCCTCTGTCCTATCCTATCCTCTATAATATCGTATCTTCTATCGTATCCTATCCTCTATCCTATCTTATCCTCTATCCTATCCTATCCAATCTCATATCCTATCCAATCTCATATCCTATCCTATCCTCTATCTTATCCTATCCTCTATCGTATCCTATCATCTATCCTATCCAATCCTCTATCCTATCCTCAATCTTATCCTATCCTCCATCCTATCCTATCCTCTATGCTATCCTATCCTCTATGCTATCCTATCCTCTATCCTATTCTATCCTCTATCCTATCCTATCCTCAAACCAAACCTATCCTCTATCCTATCCTATCCTCTATCGTATCCTATCCTCTATCCTATCCTATCCTCTATCCTATCTTATCCTCTCTCCTATCCTGTCCTCTATTCTATCCTATCCTCTATCTTATCCTATCCACTATCCTATCTTATCCTCTATCCTCTCCTCTCCTCTATCCTATCCTATCCTCTATCCTATCCTATCCTCTATCCTATCTTATCCTCTATCGTATCCTGCCCTCTATTCTATCCTATCCTCTATCTTATCCAATCCACTATCCTATCCTATCCCCAATCCTATTATATCCTCTATACTATCCTATCCTCTATCCTATCCTATTCTCTATCCTATCCTTTCCTCTATAATATCGTATCATCTATCGTATCCTATCCTCTATCCTATCCTATCCTCTATCGCATTCTATCCTCTATCCTATCCAATCCCCTATCCTATCCTCTGTCCTATCCTATCCTCTATAATATCGTATCTTCTATCGTATCCTATCCTCTATCCTACCCTATCCAATCTCATATCCTATCCAATCTCATATCCTATCCAATCTCATATCCTATCCTATCCAATCTCATATCCTATCCTATCCTCTATCATATCTTATCCTCTATCGTATCCTATCCTCTATCCTATTCTATCCTCTATCGTATCTATCCTCAATCCAATCCTATCATCTATCATATCCTATCCTCTATCGTATCCTATCTTCTATCCTATCCAATCTCATATCCTATCCAATCTCATATCCTATCCTATCCAATCTCATATCCTATCCTATCCTCTATCATATCTTATCCTCTATCGTATCCTATCCTCTATCCTATTCTATCCTCTATCCTATCTATCCTCAATCCAATCCTATCATCTATCATATCCTATCCTCTATCGTATCCTATCTTCTATCCTATCCAATCCTCTATCCTATCCTCAATCCTATCCTATCCTCTATCCTATCCTATCCTCTATGCTATCCTATCCTCTATCCTCTTCTATCCTCTATCCTATCTATCATCTATCCAATCCTATCCTCTATCCTATCCTATCCTCTATCCTGTCCTATCCTCTATAGTATTCTATCCTCTATCCTATCCTATCCTCTATCGTATCCTATCCTCTATCCTATCCAATCCTCTATGCTATCCTATCCTCTATCGTATGCTATATCGTATCCTATCCTCTATCGTATGCTATATCGTATCCTAGCCTCTATCGTAACCAATCTCCTATCCTATCCTCTATCCTCTCCTATCCTCAATCCAATCCTATACTCTATCCTATCCTATCCTCTATCGTATCCTATCCTCTATCGTATCCAATCCTCTATCCTATTCTATTCTCTATCCTATCCTATCCTCAATCCAATCCTATCCTCTATCGTATCCTATCCTCTATCCTCTCCAATCCTCTATCCTATTCTATTCTCTATCCTATCCTATCCTCAATCCAATCCTATCCTCTATCCTATCCTATCCTCTATCTTATCCTATCCTCTACCCTATCCAGTCCTCTATCCTATCCAATCCTCTATCCTACCCTCTATCCTATCCTATCAACTATCCTATCCTATCCTCAATCCTATCCTATCCTCTATCATATCCTATCCTCTATCCTAACCAACCCCCTATCCTATCCTCTATCCTATCCTATCCTCTATGCTATCCTCTCCTCTATCGTATGCTATATCGTATCCTATCCTCTATCGTATGCTATATCGTATCCTATCATCTATCGTATCCAATCTCCTATCCTATCCTCTATCCTCTCCTATCCTCAATCCAATCCTATCCACTATCCTATCTTATCCTCTATCCTATCCTATCCTCTATCCTATCCTATCCTCTATCGTATCCGATCCTCTATCCTATACTATCCTCTATCCTATCCTATCCTCAATCCAATCCTATCCACTATCCTATCTTATCCTCTATCCTATCCTATCCTCTATCCTATCCTATCCTCTATCGTATCCGATCCTCTATCCTATACTATCCTCTATCCTATCCTATCCTCTATCCTATCCAATCTCATATCCTATCCAATCTCATATCCTATCCTATCCTCTATCCTATCCTATCCTCTATCCTATCCTATCCTCTATCCTATCCTATCCTCTATCCTATCCTATCCTCTATCCTATCCTATCCTCTATCCTATCCCATCCTCTATCCTATCCTATCCTCTATCCTATCCTATCCTCTATCCTATCCTATCCTCTATCCTATCCTATCCTCTATCCTATCCTATCCTCTATCCTATCCTATCCTCTATCCTATCCTATCCTCTATCCTATCCTATCCTCTATCCTATCCTATCCTCTATCCTATCCTATCCTCTATCCTATCCTATCCTCTATCCTATCCTATCCTCTATCCTATCCTATCCTCTATCCTATCCTATCCTGTATCCTATCCTCTATCCTATCCTATCCTGTATCCTATCCTATCCTCTATCCTATCCTATCCTCTATCCTATCCTATCCTCTATCCTATCCTATCCTCTATCCTATCCTATCCTCTATCCTATTCTATCTTCTATCCTATCTATCCTCAACCCAATCCTATCATCTATCATATCCTATCCTCTATCGTATCCTATCCTCTATCCTATCGTATCCTCTATCCTATCTTATCATCTATCCTATCCTATCCTCGATCCTATCCTATCCTCTATCCTATCCTGCCCTCTATTCTATCCTATCCTCTATCTTATCCTATCCTATCCTCTATCCTGTCCTATCCTCTATAGTATTCTATCCTCTATCGTATCCAATCCCCTATCCTATCCTCTAACCTCTCCTATACTCAATCCAATCCTATCCTCTATCCTATCCTATCCTCTATCGTATCCTATCCTCTATCCTATCCAATCCTCTATCCTATTCTATCCTCTATCCTATCCTATCCTCAATCCGATCCTATCCTCTATCCTATCCTATCCTTTATCTTATCCTATCCTCTACCCTATCCAATCCTCTATCCTATCCTCTATCCTATCCTATCCTCTATCCTATCCTGTCCTCTATCCTATCCTATCCGCTATACTATACTATCCTCTATCCAATCCTATCCTCTATCCTATCCTATCCTCTATCGTATCCTATCCTCTATCCTATCCAATCCTCTATCCTATGCTCTATCCTATCCTATCCTCTATCCTATCCAATCCTCTATCCTATCCTCTATCCTATCCTATCCTCTATCCTATCCTATCCTCTATCCTATCCTATCCTCTATCCTATCCAATCCTCTATCCTATCCTATCCTCTATCCTATCCTATCCTCCATCCTGTCCTCTCCTCTATCCTATCCTATCCTCTATCCTATCCTATCCTCCATCCTATCCTATCCTCTATCCTATCCTATCCTCTATCATATCCTATCCTCAATCCTATCCTATCCTCTACTCTATCCTATCCTCTATGCTATCCCATCCTCTATCCTATTCTATCCTGTATCCTATTCAATTACCTATCCTATCCTCTGTCCCATCCTATCCACTATCATATCCTTTCCTCTATAATATCGTATCTTCTATCCTATCCTATTCTCTATCTTATCCTATTCTCTATCATATCCTATCCTCTATCCTATCCTATCCTCTATCCTATCCTATCCTCTATCCTATCTTATCCTCTGTCCTATCCTGTCCTCTATTCTATCATATCCTCTATCTTATCCTATCTACTATCCTATCTTATCCTCTATCCTATCCTATCCTCTATATTATCCTATCCTCTATCGTATTCTATCCTCTATCCTATCCAATCCCCTATCCTATCCTCTGTCCTATCCTATCCTCTATCCTATCCTATCCTGTATCGTATCCTATCCTCTATCCTATCCTCTATCCTATCCTATCCTCTATCGTATCCTATTCTCTATCCTATCCTATCCTCTATCCTATCCTATCCTCCATCGTATGCTCTATCCTATCCTATCCTCTATCCTATCCAATCTCCTATCCTATCCTATCCTATCCTCTATCGTATGCTCTATCCTATCCTATCCACTATCCTATCCTATCCTCAATCCTATTCTATCCCCTACCATATGCTATCCTCTATCCTATCGTATCCTCTATCCTATCCTATCCTCTATCCTACCTTATCCTCTACTCTATCCTGTCCTCTATTCTATCCTATCCTCTATCGTATCCTATCCACTATCCTATCTTATCCTCTATCCTATCCTATCCTCTATCATATCCTAACCTCTATCGTATCCTATCTTCTATCCTATCCAATCCTCTATGCTATTCTATCTTCTATCCTATCCTATCCTCTATCCTATCCTATCCTCTATCCTATCTTACCCTCTATCGTATCCTGTACTCTATTCCATCCTATCCTCTATCTTATCCTATCCACTATCATATCTTATCCTCTACCTTATCCTATCCTATTCTCTATCCTATCCTATCCTCAATCCTATCCTATCCTGTATCATATCCTATCCTCTATACTATCCTGTCCTCTATCCTATCCAATCCTCTATCCTATCCTCAATCCTATCCTATCCTCCATCCTATCCTATCCTCCATGCTATCCTATCCTCTATCCTATTCTATCCTCTATCCTATCCTCTCCTCAATCCAATCCTATCCTCTATCCTATTCTATTCTCTATCCTATCCTATCCTATCCTCAATCCAATCCTATCCTCTATCCTATCCTATACTCTATCCTATCCTATCCTCTATCGTATCCTATCCTCTATCCTATCCTGTCCTCTATCCTATCCTATCCTCTATCCTATCCTATCCTCTATCCTATCCCATCCTCAATCCTATCCTTTCCTCTATCCTATAATCTATCCTATCCTATCCTCTTACTTATCCTATCCTCTATCCTATCCTATCCTCTAACCT
The DNA here is from genome assembly GCF_050948215.1 of Halictus rubicundus. Classification (NCBI taxonomy): domain Eukaryota; kingdom Metazoa; phylum Arthropoda; class Insecta; order Hymenoptera; family Halictidae; genus Halictus; species Halictus rubicundus. The sequence goes on along the minus strand of NW_027488763.1, from coordinate 89,128 downwards.
ATCCAATCCTCTATCCTACCCTCTATCCTATCCTATCCTCTATCCTATCCTATTCTCTACCCTATCCTATCCTCTTTCGTATGCTCTATCCTACCCTATCCTCTATCCTATCCAATCCCCTATCCTATCCTCTATCCTATCCTATCCTCTATCCTATCCTCTATCCTATCCTATCCTCTATCCTATCCTATCCTGAAACCTATCCTATCCTCTATCCTATCCTATCCTCTTATCGTATCCTATCATCTATCCTATCCTCAATCCTATCCTATCCTCTAACCTATCTTATCCTCTATCCTATCCTATCCTCTATCCTATCTTATCCTCTATCCTATCCTGTCCTCTATTCTATCCTATCCTCTATCTTATCCTATCCACTATCCTATCTTATCCTCTATCATATCCTACCCTCTATCCTATAATACCATGTATCCTATCCTATTCTCTATCCTATCCTATCCTATCCTATCCTCTATCGTATGCTCTATCCTATCCTATCCTCTATGTTATCCTTTCCTCTATAATATCGTAATTTCTATCGTATCCTATCCTCTATCCTATCCTGTCCTCTATTCTATCCTATCTTCTATTTTATCCTATCCTCTATCCTATCCCCTCTTCTATCCTATCCTATCCTCTATCCTATCCTCTCTTCTATTATCTCCTATCCTCTATCCTATAATATCCTCAATCCTATCCTATCCTCTGTCCTATCCTATCCTATATCCTATCCTCTTCTCTATCCTATCCTTTCCTCTATAATATCGTATCATCTATCGTATCCTATCCTCTATCCTATCCTATCCTCTATCGTATCCTATCCTCTATCCTATCCAATCTTCTATCCTATCCTCTATCCTATCCTATCCTCTATCCTATCCTATTCTCTATCCTAACGTATCCTCTATCCTATCCTATCCTCTATCGTATGCTCTATCGTATCCTATCCTCTATCGTATGCTCTATCCTATCCTATCCTCTATCCTATCCAATCCACTATTCAATCCTCTATCCTATCCTATCCTCTACCCTATAATACCATGTATCCTATCCTCTATCGTATGCTCTATCCTATCCTATCCTCTATCCTATCCAATCCACTATTCAATCCTCTTTCCTATCCTATCCTCTATCCTATAATACCATGTATCCTATCTTATTCTCCATCCTCTCCTATCCTATCCTATCCTCGATCGTATGCTCTATCCTATCCTATCCACTATCCTATCCTATCCTCAATCCTATTCTATCCCCTACCATATGCTATCCTCTATCCTATCGTATCCTCTATCCTATCCTATCCTCTATCCTACCTTATCCTCTATCCTATCCTGTCCTCTATCCTATCCTATCCACTATCCTATCTTATCCTCTATCCTATCCTGTCCTCTATTCTATCCTATCCTCTATCTTATCCTATCCACTATCCTATCTTATCCTCTATCCTATCCTATCCTCTATCATATCCTATGCTCTATCGTATCCTATCTTCTATCCTATCCAATCCTCTATGCTATCCTCAATCCTATCCTTTCCTCTATCCTATCCTATCCTCTATGCTATTCTATCTTCTATCCTATCCTATCCTCTATCCTATCCTATCCGCTATCCTATCTTACCCTCTATCCTATCCTGTCCTCTATTCCATCCTATCCTCTATCTTATCCTATCCACTATCCTATCTTATCCTCTACCTTATCCTATCCTCTCCTCTATCCTATCCTCTCCTCTATCCTATCCTATCCTCTATACTATTCTATCCTCTATCTTATCCTATCCTCAATCCAATCCTATCCTCTATCCAATCCTATCCTCTATCGTATCCTATCCTCTATCCTATCCAATCCTCCATCCTATCCTCTATCCTATCCTATTATTTATCCTAACCTATCTATCGTATGCTCTATCGTATCCTATCCTCTATCGTATGCTCTATCCTATCCTATCCTCTATCCTATCCAATCCACTATTCAATCCTCTATCCTATCCTATCCTCTACGCTATAATACCATGTATCCTATCCTATTCTCTATCCTATCCTATCCTATCCTATCCTCTATCGTATGCTGTATCCTATTCTATCCACTATCCTATCCTATCCTCAATCCTATCCTCTCCTCTATCCTATCCTATCCTCAATCCAATCCTATATTCTATCCTATCCTATCCTCTATCGTATGCTCCATCCTATCCTATCCTCTATCGTATGCTCCATCCTATCCTATCCTCTATCCTATCCTCAATCCTATCCTATCCTCAATCCTATCCTATCCTCTATCCTATCTTACCCTCTATCCTATCCTGTCCTCTATTCCATCCTATCCTCTATCTTAACCTATCCACTAACCTATCTTATCTTCTATCTTATCCTATCTTCTCCTCTATCCTATCCTCTCCTCTATCCTATCCTATCCTCTATCCTATTTTATCCTCTATCCTATCCTATCCTCAATCCAATCCTATACTCTATCCTATCCTATCCTCTATCGTATCCTATCCTCTATCCTATCCTCTATCCTATCCTGTCCTCTATTCCATCCTATCCTCTATCTTATCCTATCCACTGTCCTATCTTATCCTCTACCTTATCCTATCCTCTCCTCTACCCTATCCTCTCCTCTATCCTATCCTATCCTCTTATCGTATCCTATCCTCTATTCTATCCTCTATCCTATCCTATTCTCTATCCTATCCAATCCTCTATCCTATCCTCTATCCTATCCTATCCTCCATCCTATCTTATCCTCTATCCTATCCTATCCTCTATCGTATTCTATCCTCTATCCTATCCAATCCCCTATTATATCCTTTGTCCTATCCTATCCTCTACCCTATCATTTCCCCTATAATATAGTATCTTCTATCCTATCCTATTCTCTATCCTATCCTCCCCTATATAATATCGTATCTTCTATCGTATCCTATCCTCTATCCTATCCTATCCTCTATCATATCCTATCCTCTATCCTATCCTATCCCCTATCCTATCCTATCCGCAATTCTATCCTCTATCCTATCCTATCCTCTATCCTATCCTATCCCCCATAATATCGTATCCTCTATCCTATCCTATCCTCTCTCCTATCCTATCCTCAATCCTATCCTATCATCTATCATATCCTATCCTCTATCCTAACCTATCCTCTATCCTATCCTATCCTCTATCCTATCCTATCCTCTATCCTATCCTATCCTCTATCCTATCCTCTCCTGAATCCTATCCTATCCTCAATCCTATCTTATCCTCTATCCTATCTTATCCTCTATCCTATCCTCTATCCAGTCCTATTCTCTATCCTATCCTATCCTGTATCGTATCCTATCCTCTATCCTATCCTATCCACTATCCTATCTTATCCTCTATCCTATCCTATCCTCTATCCTATCTATCCTCAACCCAATCCTATCATCTATCATATCCTATCCTCTATCGTATCCTATCCTCTATCCTATCCTATCCTCTATCCTATCTTACCCTCTATCCTATCCTGTCCTCTATTCCATCCTATCCTCTATCTTAACCTATCCACTAACCTATCTTATCTTCTATCTTATCCTATCTTCTCCTCTATCCTATCCTCTCCTCTATCCTATCCTATCCTCTATCCTATCCTATCCTCCATCCTATCTTATCCTCTATCCTATCCTATCCCCTTATCGTATCCTATCCTCTATTCTATCCTCTATCCTATCCTATTCTCTATCCTATCCAATCCTCTATCCTATCCTCAATCCTATCCTATCCTCTATCCTATCCTATCCTCTATGCTATCCTATCCTCTATCCTATTCTATCCTCTATCCTATTCAATTACCTATCCTATCCTCTGTCCCATCCTATCCACTATCATATCCTTTCCTCTATAATATCGTATCTTCTATCCTATCCTATTCTCTACCCTATCCTATTCTCTATCATATCCTATCCTCTATCCTATCCTATTATCTATCCTATCCTATCCTCTATCGTATTCTATCCTCTATCCTATCCAATCCCCTATCCTATCCTCTGTCCTATCCTATCCTCTATCCTATCCTATCCTCTATCCTTTCCTATCCTTTATCCTATCCAATCTCATATCCTATCCTATCCTCTATCATATCCTATCCTCTATCCTATCCTATCCTCTATCCTATCCTATCCTCCATCCTATCTTATCCTCTGTCCTATCCTGTCCTGTATTCTATCCTATCCTCTATCTTATCCTATCCACTATCCTATCTTCTCCTCTATCCTATCCTCTCCTCTATCCTATCCTATCCTCTATCCTATCCTATCCTCCATCCTATCTTATCCTCTATCCTATCCTATCCTCTTATCGTATCCTATCCTCTATTCTATCCTCTATCCTATCCTATTCTCTATCCTATCCAATCCTCTATCCTATCCTCTATCCTATCCTATCCTCCATCCTATCTTATCCTCTATCCTATCCTATCCTCTATCGTATTCTATCCTCTATCCTATCCAATCCCCTATTATATCCTTTGTCCTATCCTATCCTCTACCCTATCATTTCCCCTATAATATAGTATCTTCTATCCTATCCTATTCTCTATCCTATCCTCCCCTATATAATATCGTATCTTCTATCGTATCCTATCCTCTATCCTATCCTATCCTCTATCATATCCTATCCTCTATCCTATCCTATCCCCTATCCTATCCTATCCGCAATTCTATCCTCTATCCTATCCTATCCTCTATCCTATCCTATCCCCCATAATATCGTATCCTCTATCCTATCCTATCCTCTCTCCTATCCTATCCTCAATCCTATCCTATCATCTATCATATCCTATCCTCTATCCTAACCTATCCTCTATCCTATCCTATCCTCTATCCTATCCTATCCTCTATCCTATCCTATCCTCTATCCTATCCTCTCCTGAATCCTATCCTATCCTCAATCCTATCTTATCCTCTATCCTATCTTATCCTCTATCCTATCCTCTATCCAGTCCTATTCTCTATCCTATCCTATCCTGTATCGTATCCTATCCTCTATCCTATCCTATCCACTATCCTATCTTATCCTCTATCCTATCCTATCCTCTATCCTATCTATCCTCAACCCAATCCTATCATCTATCATATCCTATCCTCTATCGTATCCTATCCTATATCCTATCCTATCCTCTATCCTATCTTACCCTCTATCCTATCCTGTCCTCTATTCCATCCTATCCTCTATCTTAACCTATCCACTAACCTATCTTATCTTCTATCTTATCCTATCTTCTCCTCTATCCTATCCTCTCCTCTATCCTATCCTATCCTCTATCTTATCCTATCCTCCATCCTATCTTATCCTCTATCCTATCCTATCCTCTTATCGTATCCTATCCTCTATTCTATCCTCTATCCTATCCTATTCTCTATCCTATCCAATCCTCTATCCTATCCTCAATCCTATCCTATCCTCTATCCTATCCTATCCTCTATGCTATCCTATCCTCTATCCTATTCTATCCTCTATCCTATTCAATTACCTATCCTATCCTCTGTCCCATCCTATCCACTATCATATCCTTTCCTCTATAATATCGTATCTTCTATCCTATCCTATTCTCTACCCTATCCTATTCTCTATCATATCCTATCCTCTATCCTATCCTATTATCTATCCTATCCTATCCTCTATCGTATTCTATCCTCTATCCTATCCAATCCCCTATCCTATCCTCTGTCCTATCCTATCCTCTATCCTATCCTATCCTCTATCCTTTCCTATCCTTTATCCTATCCAATCTCATATCCTATCCTATCCTCTATCATATCCTATCCTCTATCCTATCCTATCCTCTATCCTATCCTATCCTCCATCCTATCTTATCCTCTGTCCTATCCTCTCCTGTATTCTATCCTATCCTCTATCTTATCCTATCCACTATCCTATCTTATCCTCTATCCTATCCTATCCTCTATCATATCCTATCCTCTATCATATCCTATCATCTATCCTATCCAATCCTCTATCCTATCCTCAATCCTATCCTATCCTCCACCCTACCCTATCCTCTATCCTGTCCTATCCTCTATAGTATTCTATCCTCTATCCTATTCAATCCCCTATCCTATCCTCTGTCATATCCTATCCACTATCATATCCTTTCCTCTATAATATCGTATCTTCTATCCTATCCTATACTCTAACCTATCCTATCCTCTATCATATCCTATCCTCTATCCTATCCTATCCTCTATCCTATCCTATCCTCTATCCTATCCTATCCTCTATCGTATTCTATCCTCTATCCTATCCAATCCCCTATTATATCCTTTGTCCTATCCTATCCTCTACCCTATCATTTCCCCTATAATATAGTATCTTCTATCCTATCCTATTCTCTATCCTATCCTCCCCTATATAATATCGTATCTTCTATCGTATCCTATCCTCTATCCTATCCTATCCTCTATCATATCCTATCCTCTATCCTATCCTATCCCCTATCCTATCCTATCCGCAATTCTATCCTCTATCCTATCCTATCCTCTCTCCTATCCTATCCCCCATAATATCGTATCCTCTATCCTATCCTATCCCCTCTCCTATCCTATCCTCAATCCTATCCTATCATCTATCATATCCTATCCACTATCCTAACCTATCCTCTATCCTATCCTATCCTCTATCCTATCCTATCCTCTATCCTATCCTATCCTCTATCCTATCCTCTCCTGAATCCTATCCTATCCTCAATCCTATCTTATCCTCTATCCTACCTTATCCTCTATCCTATCCTCTATCCAGTCCTATACTCTATCCTATCCTACCTCTATCCTATCTTATCCTCAATCCTATCCTATCCTATCCTCCATCCTGTCCGATCCTCCATCCTGTCCGATCCTCCATCCTATCCAATCCCCTATCCTATCCTCAATCCTATCCTATCTTCATTCCTATCCTATCCTCAATCCTATCCTATCCTCTTATAGTATCCTATCCTCTATCCTATCCACCATCCTATCCTATTCTCTATCCTATCCTTTCCTCTATAATATCGTCTCTTCTATCCTCTATCCTATCCTATCCTATCCTCTATCCTATCCTCTATCCTATCCTATCCTCTCTCCTATCCTATCCTCAATCCTATCCTATCCTCAATCCTATCCTATCCTATCCTCTATCCTATCCTATCATCTATCATATCCTATCCTCTATCCTATCCTATCGTCTATCCTATCCTATCCTCTATCCTATCCTATCCTCTATCCTATCCTATCCTCGATCCTATCCTATCCTCTATCCTATCCTATCATCTATCATATCATATCCTCTATACTATCCTATCCTCAATCCTATCCTATCCTCTATCCTATCCTATCCTCTTATAGTATCCTATCCTCTATCCTATCCTCCATCCTATCCTATTCTCTATCCTATCCTTTCCTCTATAATATCGTCTCTTCTATCCTCTATCCTATCCTATCCTATCCTCTATCCTATCCTATCCTCAATCCAATCCTATACTCTATAGTATCCTATCCTCTATCGTATCCTATCCTCTATCCTATCCAATCCTCTATTATATCCTCTATCCTATCCTATCCTCTATCCTATCCTATCCTCTATCCTATTCAATGTCATATCCTATCCTATCCTCTATCATATCCTATCCTCTATCGTATGCTATCTTCTATCGTATCCTATCCTCAATCCTATCCTATCCTCATTCCTATCCTATCCTCAATCCTATCCTATCCTCATTCCTATCCTATCCTCAATCCTATCGTATCCTCTATCCTATAGTATCCTCTATCCTGTCCTATCCTCTCTCCTATCCTATCCTCAATCCTATCCTATCCTCAATCCTATCCTATCCTATCCTCTATCCTCTATCCTATCCTATCATCTATCATATCCTATCCTCTATCCTATCGTATCGTCTATCCTATCCTATCCTCAATCCAATAATATACTCTATCCTATCCTATCCTCTATCCTATCCTATCCACTATCGTATGCTCTATCCTATCCTATCCTCTATCCTATCCAATCCCCTATCCTATCCTCTACCCTATCCTATCCTCTACCCTATAATACCATGTATCCTATCCTATCCTCTATCCTATCCTATCCTCTATCCTATTCTATCCTCTATCCTATCCTATCCTCAATCCAATCCTATACTCTATCCTATCCTATCCTCTATCGTTTCCTATCCTCTATCCTATCCAATCCTGTATTCTATCCTCTACCCTATCCTATCCTCTACCCTATAATACCATGTATCCTATCCTATTCTCTATCCTATCCTATCCTATCCTCTAACCTATCCTCTATCCTATCCTCTATCCTAACCTACCCTCTATCCTATCCTATTCTCTATCCTATCCTATCCTCTATCCTATCCTATCCTCTATCCTATCCTATCCTCTATCCCATCCTAATCTCTATCCTATCAATCCCCTATCCTATCCGCTATCCTATCCTATCAACTATCCTATCCAATTCTCTATCCTATCCTATCCTCTATCCAATCCTATCCTCAATTCAATCCTATCCTCTATCCTATAATATCCTCTATCCTATCCTATCCTATCCTCTATCCTATCCTATCCTATCCTCTATCCTATCCTCTATCCTATCCTCTATCCTATCCTCTATCCTATCCTATCCTCTATCCTATCCTATCCTCTATCCTATCCTATCCTCTATCCTATCCTATCCTCTATCCTATCCTATCCTCAATCCTATCCTATCCTGTATCATATCCTATCCTCTATGCTATCCAATCCGCAATTCTTTCCTCTATCCTATCCTATCGTCTATCCTATCCTATCCTCCATAATATGGTATCCTCTATCCTATCCTATCCTCTATCCTGTAATATCATCTATCCAATCCTATTCTCTATCCTATCCTATCCTATTCACTATCGTATCCTATCCTCTATCCTATCCAATCCTCTATCGTATCCTCTATCCTATCCTACCCTCTATCCTATCCTACCCTCTATCTTATCGTATCCTCTATCCTATCCTAGCCTCAATTCTATCCTATCCTCTATCCTATCCTATCCTCCATCCTATCCTATCCTCTGTCATATCCTATCCTCTATCCTATCCTATCCTCTATCCTATCCTATCCTCTATCCTATCCTATCCTCTATCGTATTCTATCCTCTATCCTATCCAATCCCCTATTATATCCTTTGTCCTATCCTATCCTCTACCCTATCATTTCCCCTATAATATAGTATCTTCTATCCTATCCTATTCTCTATCCTATCCTCCCCTATATAATATCGTATCTTCTATCGTATCCTATCCTCTATCCTATCCTATCGTCTATCATATCCTATCCTCTATCCTATCCTATCCCCTATCCTATCCTATCCGCAATTCTATCCTCTATCCTATCCTATCCTCTATCCTATCCTATCCTCCATAATATCGTATCCTCTATCCTATCCTATCCTCTCTCCTATCCTATCCTCAATCCTATCCTATCATCTATCATATCCTATCCTCTATCCTAACCTATCCTCTATCCTATCCTATCCTCTATCCTATCCTATCCTCTATCCTATCCTATCCTCTATCCTATCCTCTCCTGAATCCTATCCTATCCTCAATCCTATCTTATCCTCTATACTATCTTATCCTCTATCCTATCTTATCCTCAATCCTATCCTATCCTATCCTCCATCCTGTCCGATCCTCCATCCTATCCAATCCCCTATCCTATCCTCAATCCTATCCTATCTTCATTCCTATCCTATCCTCTATCCTATCCTATCCTCTTATAGTATCCTATCCTCTATCCTATCCTCCATCCTTTCCTATTCTCTATCCTATCCTTTCCTCTATAATATCGTCTCTTCTATCCTCTATCCTATCCTATCCTATCCTCTATCCTATTCAATCTCATATCCTATCCTATCCTCTATCATATCCTATCCTCTATCGTATGCTATCTTCTATCGTATCCTATCCTCAATCCTATCCTATCCTCAATCCTATCCTATCCTCAATCCTATCCTATCCTCATTCCTATCCTATCCTCAATCCTATCGTATCCTCTATCCTATAGTATCCTCTATCCTGTCCTATCCTCTCTCCTATCCTATCCTCAATCCTATCCTATCCTCAATCCTATCCTCAATCCTATCCTATCCTATCCTCTATCCTCTATCCTATCCTATCATCTATCATATCCTATCCTCTATCCTATCCTATCGTCTATCCTATCCTATCCTCTATCCTATCCTATCCTCTATCCTATCCTATCCTATATCCTATCCTATCCTCTATCCTATCCAATCCCCTATCCTCTCCTCTATCCTATCCTATACTCTATCATATCCTAACCTCTATCCTATCTTATCCTCTATCCTATTCTATACTCTATCCTATCCTTTCCGCTATCCTATCCTATCCTCTATCCTATCCTATCCTCTATCGTATCCTATCCTCTATCCTATCCACTCCTATATCGTATCCTCTAGCCTATCCTATCCTCTATCCTATCCTATCCTCTATCCTATCCTATCCTCTATCCTATCCTATCCTCTATCCTATCCTATCCTCTATCCTATCCTATCCTCTATCCTATCCTATCCTCTATCCTATCCTATCCTCTATCCTATCCTATCCTCTATCCTATCCTATCCTCTATCCTATCCTATCCTGTATCCTATCCTATCCTCTATCCTCTATCCTCTATCCTATCCTATCCTCTATCCTATTCTATCCTCTATCCTATCCAGTCCCGTATCCTATCCTCTATCATATCCTATCCTCTTTACTATAATATCATCTATCCTATCCTATCCTATCCTCTATCCTATCCTATCCTCTATCCTATTCTATCCTCTATCCTATCCAATCCTATATCCTATTCTCTATACTATCCTATCCTCTATCCTATCCTATCCTCTATCCAATCCAATCCTCTATCCTATCCTATCATATCCTCTATCCAGCCTATCCTCTATCCTATCCTATGCTCTATCCTATCCTATCCTCTATCCTATCCTATCCTCTATCCTATCCTATCCTCTATCCTATCCTATCCTCTATCCTATCCTATCCTGTATCCTATCCTATCCTCTATCCAATCCTATCCTCTATCGTATCCTATCCTCTATCCTATCTAATCCCATATCGTATCCTATATCCTATCCTATCCTCTATCCTGTCCTATCCTCTATTCTATCCTATCCTCTATCGTATCCTATCCTCTATCCTATCCAATCCTATATCGTATCCTCTATCCTATCCTATCCTCTATCCTATCATATCCTCTATCCTATCCTATCCTCTATCATATCCTATCCTCTATCCTATCCTATCCTCTATCCTATTCTATCCTCTATCCTGTCCAATCCTATATCCTATTCTCTATCCTATCCTATCCTCTATCCTATCCTATCCTCTATCGTATCCTATCCTCTATCCTATCCAATCCTATATCGTATCCTCTATCCTATCCTATCCTCTATCCTATCCAGTCCCCTATCCTCTCCTCTATCCTATCCTATACTCTATCCTATTCTATACTCTATCCTATCCTTTCCGCTATCCTATCCTATCCTCTATCCTATCCTATCCTCTGTCGTATCCTATCCTCTATCCTATCCACTCCTATATCGTATCCTCTAGCCTATCCTATCCTCTATCCTATCCTATCCTCTATCCTATCCTATCCTCTATCCTATCCTATCCTCTATCCTATCCTATCCTCTATCCTATCCTATCCTCTATCCTATCCTATCCTCTATCCTATCCTATCCTCTATCCTATCCTATCCTCTATCCTATCCTATCCTCTATCCTATCCTATCCTCTATCCTATCCTATCCTCTATCCTATCCTATCCTCTATCCTATCCTATCCTCTATCCTATCCTATGCTCTATCCTATCCAGTCCCGTATCCTATCCTCTATCATATCCTATCCTCTTTACTATAATATCATCTATCCTATCCTATCGTATCCTCTATCCTATCCTATCCTCTATCCTATTCTATCCTCTATCCTATCCAATCCTATATCCTATTCTCTATACTATCCTATCCTCTATCGTATCCTATCCTCTATCCTATCCACTCCTATATCGTATCCTCTAGCCTATCCTATCCTCTATCCTATCCTATCCTCTATCCTATCCTATCCTCTATCCTATCCTATCCTCTCCTATCCTCTATCCTATCCTATCCTCTATCCTATCCTATCCTCTATTCTATCCTATCCTCTATCCTATCCAGTCCCCTATCCTATCCTCTATCATATCCTATCCTCTTTACTATAATATCATCTATCCTATCCTATCCGATCCTCTATCCTATCCTATCCTCTATCCTATCCTATTCTCTATCCTATCCTATCCTCTATCCTATCCTATCCTCTATCCTATCATATCCTCTATCCTATCCTATCCTGTATCCTATCCTATCCTCCATTCTATCCAATCCCCTATCCTATCATCTATCCTATCTTATCCTCTATCCTATTCTATCCTCTATCCAATCCAATCCTATATCCTATTCACTATCCAATCCTATCCTATCCTCTATCCTATCCTACCCTCTATCCTATCCTATCCTATATCATATCCTATCCTCTATCCTATCCTATCCTATATCGTATCCTCTAGCCTATCCTATCCTCTATCCTATCCTATCCTCTATCCTATCCTATCCTCTATCCTATCCTATCCTCTATCCTATCCTATCCTCTATCCTATCCTATCCTCTATCCTATCCTATCCTCTATCCTATCCTATCCTCTATCCTATCCAGTCCCCTATCCTATCCTCTATCATATCCTATCCTCTTTACTATAATATCAACTATCCTATCCTCTATCCTATCCTATCCTCTATCCTATCCTATCCTATCCTCTATCCTATCCTATCCTCTATCCCATCCTATCCTCTATCCTATCCTATCCTCTATCCTATCATATCCTCTATCCTATCCTATCCTATCCTGTATCCTATCCTATCCTCTATTCTATCCAATCCCCTATCCTATCCTATCCTCTATCCTATCCTATCCTCTATCCTAACCTATCCTCTATCCTATCCTATCCTCTATCCTATCCTATCCTCTATCCTATCCTATCCTCTATCCTATCCTATCCTCTATCCTATCATATCCTCTATCCTATCCTATCCTGTACCCTATCCTATCCTCTATTCTATCCAATCCCCTATCCTATCCTCTATCCTATCCTATCCTCTATCCAATCCTATCCTCTATCCTATCCTATCATATCCTCTATCCTATCCTATCCTCTATCCTATCCTATCCTCTATCGTATCCTATCCTTTATCCTATCTACTCCTATATCGTATCCTCTAGCCTATCCTATCCTCTATCCTATCCTATCCTCTATCCTATCCTATCCTCTATCCTATCCTATCCTCTATCCTATCCTATCCTCTATCCTATCCTATCCTCTATCCTATCCTATCCTCTATCCTATCCTATCCTCTATCCTATCCTATCCTCTATCCTATCCTATCCTCTATCCTATCCTCTATCCTATCCTATCCTCTATCCTATCCTATCCTCTATCCTATCCTATCCTCTATCCTATCCTATCCTCTATCCTATCCAGTCCCCTATCCTATCCTCTATCATATCCTATCCTCTTTACTATAATATCATCTATCCTATCCTATCCGATCCTCTATCCTATCCTATCCTCTATCCTATCCTATTCTCTATCCTATCCTATCCTCTATCCTTTCCTATCCTCTATCCTATCATATCCTCTATCCTATCCTATCCTGTATCCTATCCTATCCTCTATTCTATCCAATCCCCTATCCTATCCTCTATCCTATCTTATCCTCTATCCTATTCTATCCTCTATCCAATCCAATCCTATATCCTATTCACTATCCAATCCTATCCTATCCTCTATCCTATCCTACCCTCTATCCTATCCTATCCTATAAAATATCCTATCCTCTATCATATCCTATCCTCTATCCTATCCTATCCTCTATCCTATCCAGTCCCCTATCCTATCCTCTATCATATCCTATCCTCTTTACTATAATATCATCTATCCTATCCTATCCGATCCTCTATCCTATCCTATCCTCTATCCTATCCTATCCTCTATCCTATCCTATCCTCTATCCCATCCTATCCTCTATCCTATCCTATCCTCTATCCTATCATATCCTCTATCCTATCCTATCCTGTATCCTATCCTATCCTCTATTCTATCCAATCCCCTATCCTATCCTATCCTCTATCCTATCCTATCCTCTATCTTATCCTATCCTCTATCCTATCCTATCCTCTATCCTATCCTATCCTCTATCCTATCCTATCCTCTATCCTATCCTATCCTCTATCCTATCATATCCTCTATCCTATCCTATCCTGTACCCTATCCTATCCTCTATTCTATCCAATCCCCTATCCTATCCTCTATCCTATCCTATCCTCTATCCAATCCTATCCTCTATCCTATCCTATCCTCTATCCAATCCTATCCTCTATCCTATCCTATCATATCCTCTATCCTATCCTATCCTCTATCCTATCCTATTCTCTATCCTATCCTATCCTCTATCCTATCCTATCCTCTATCCTATCATATCCTCTATCCTATCCTATCCTGTATCCTATCCTATCCTCTATTCTATCCAATCCCCTATCCTATCCTCTATCCTATCTTATCCTCTATCCTATTCTATCCTCTATCCAATCCAATCCTATATCCTATTCACTATCCAATCCTATCCTATCCTCTATCCTATCCTACCCTCTATCCTATCCTATCCTATAAAATATCCTATCCTCTATCATATCCTATCCTCTATCCTATCCTATCCTCTATCCTATCCAGTCCCCTATCCTATCCTCTATCATATCCTATCCTCTTTACTATAATATCATCTATCCTATCCTATCCGATCCTCTATCCTATCCTATCCTCTATCCTATCCTATCCTCTATCCTATCCTATCCTCTATCCCATCCTATCCTCTATCCTATCCTATCCTCTATCCTATCATATCCTCTATCCTATCCTATCCTGTATCCTATCCTATCCTCTATTCTATCCAATCCCCTATCCTATCCTATCCTCTATCCTATCCTATCCTCTATCTTATCCTATCCTCTATCCTATCCTATCCTCTATCCTATCCTATCCTCTATCCTATCCTATCCTCTATCCTATCCTATCCTCTATCCTATCATATCCTCTATCCTATCCTATCCTGTACCCTATCCTATCCTCTATTCTATCCAATCCCCTATCCTATCCTCTATCCTATCCTATCCTCTATCCAATCCTATCCTCTATCCTATCCTATCCTCTATCCAATCCTATCCTCTATCCTATCCTATCATATCCTCTATCCTATCCTATCCTCTATCCTATCCTATGCTCTATCCTATCCTGTACCCTATCCTATCCTCTATTCTATCCAATCCCCTATCCTATCCTGTATCCTATCCTATCCTCTATCCTATCCTATCCTCTATCATATCCTATCCTCTATCCTATCCTATCCTCTATCCTATTCTATCCTCTATCCTATCCAATCCTATATCGCATCCTATCCTCTATCCTATCCTATCATCTATCCTATCCTATCCTCTATGCTATCCTATCCTCTATCCTACCCTATCCTCTATCATATCCTATCCTCTATCCTATCCTATCCTCTATCCTATTCTATCCTCTATCCTATCCAATCCTATATCCTATCCTCTATCCTATCCTATCCTCTATCCTATTCTATCATCTATCCTATCCAATCCTATATCCTATTCTCTATCCTATCCTATCCTCTATCCTATCCTATCCTCTATCGTATCCTATCCTCTATCCTATCCAATCCCATATCGTATCCTCTATCCTATCATATCCTCTATCCTATCCTATCCTCTATCCTATCCTATCCTCTATTCTATCCTATCCTCTATCGTATCCTATCCTCTAACCTATCCAATCCTATATCGTATCCTCTATCCTATCCTATCCTCTATCCTATCCTATCCTCTATCCTATCCTATCCTCTATCCTATCCTATCCTCTATCCTATCCTATCCTCTATCCTATCCTATCCTCTATCCTATCCTATCCTCTATCCTATCCTATCCTCTATCCTATCCTATCCTCTATCCTATCCTATCCTCTATCCTATCCTATCCTCTATCCTATCCTATCCTCTATCCTATCCAGTCCCGTATCCTATCCTCTATCATATCCTATCCTCTTTACTATAATATCATCTATCCTATCCTATCCTATCCTCTATCCTATCCTATCCTCTATCCTATCCTATCCTTTATCCTATCCTATCCTCTATCCTATCCTATCCTCTATCCTATCATATCCTCTATCCTATCATATCCTCTATCCTATCCTATCCTCTATCCTATCCTATCCTCTACCCTATCCTATCCTCTATCATATCCTATCCTCTATCCTATCCTATCCTCTATCTTATTCTATCCTCTATCCTATCCAATCCTATATCCTATTCTCTATCCTATCCTATCCTCTATCCTATCCTATCCTCTATCGTATCCTATCCTCTATCCTATCCAATCCCATATCGTATCCTCTATCCTATCATATCCTCTATCCTATCCTATCCTCTATCCTATCATATCCTCTATCCTATCCTATCCTCTATCCTATCCTATCCTCTATTCTATCCTATCCTCTATCGTATCCTATCCTCTATCCTATCCAATCCTATATCGTATCCTCTATCCTATCCTATCCTCTATCCTATCCAGTCCCCTATCCTATCCTCTATCATATCCTATCCTCTTTACTATAATATCGTCTACCCTATCCTATCCTATCCTCTATCCTATCCTATCCTCTATCCTATCCTATCCTCTATCCTATCCTACCCTCTATCCAATCCTATCCTCTATCCTATTCTATCATATCCTCTATCCTATCCTATCCTCTATCCTATCCTATCCTCTATCCTATCCTATCCAATCCTATATCCTATTCTCTATACTATCCTATCCTCTATCCTATCCTATCCTCTATCGTATCCTATCCTCTATCCTATCCAATCCCATATCGTATCCTCTATCCTATCATATCCTCTATTCTATCCTACCCTCTATCCTATCCTATCCTCTATTCTATGCTATCCTCCATCGTATCCTATCCTCTATCCTATCCAATCCTATATCGTATCCTCTATCCTATCCTATCCTCTATCCTATCCTATCCTCTTTACTATAATATCATCTACCCTATCCTATCCTATCCTCTATACTATCCTATCCTCTATCCTATCCTATCCTCTATCCTATCCTATCCTCTATCCTATCCTATCCTCTATCGTATCCTATCCTCTATCCTATCCAATCCCATATCGTATCCTCTATCCTATCATATCCTCTATCCTATCCTATCCTCTATCCTATCATATCCTCTATCCTATCCTATCCTCTATCCTATCCTATCCTCTATTCTATCCTATCCTCTATCGTATCCTATCCTCTATCCTATCCAATCCTATATCGCATCCTCTATCCTATCCTATCCTCTATCCTATCCAGTCCCCTATCCTATCCTCTATCATATCCTATCCTCTTTACTATAATATCATCTACCCTATCCTATCCTATCCTCTATCCTATCCTATCCTCTATCCTATCCTATCCTCTATCCAATCCTATCCTCTATCCTATTCTATCATATCCTCTATCCTATCCTATCCTCTATCCTCTCCTATGCTCTATCCTATCCTATCCTCTATCCTATCCTATCCTCTATCCTATCCTATCCAATCCTATATCCTATTCTCTATACTATCCTATCCTCTATCCTATCCTATCCTCTATCGTATCCTATCCTCTATCCTATCCAATCCCATATCGTATCCTCTATCCTATCATATCCTCTATTCTATCCTATCCTCTATCCTATCCTATCCTCTATTCTATGCTATCCTCTATCGTATCCTATCCTCTATCCTATCCAATCCTATATCGTATCCTCTATCCTATCCTATCCTATCCTCTTTACTATAATATCATCTACCCTATCCTATCCTATCCTCTATACTATCCTATCCTCTATCCTATCCTATCCTCTATCCTATCCTATCCTCTATCCTATCCTATCCTCTATCGTATCCTATCCTCTATCCTATCCAATCCCATATTGTATCCTCTATCCTATCATATCCTCTATCCTATCCTATCCTCTATCCTATCATATCCTCTATCCTATCCTATCCTCTATCATATCCTATCCTCTATCCTATCCTATCCTCTATCCTATTCTATCCTCTATCCTGTCCAATCCTATATCCTATTCTCTATCCTATCCTATCCTCCATCCTATCCAATCCTATATCGTATCCTCTATCCTATCCTATCCTCTATCCTATCCAGTCCCCTATCCTATCCTCTATCATATCCTATCCTCTTTACTATGATATCATCTATCCTATCCTATCCTATCCTCTATCCTATCCTATGCTCTATCCTATCCTATCCTCTATCCTATCCCATCCTCTATCCTATCCTATCCAATCCTATATCCTATTCTCTATACTATCCTATCCTCTATCCTATCCTATCCTCTATCGTATCCTATCCTCTATCCTATCCAATCCCATATTGTATCCTCTATCCTATCATATCCTCTATCCTATCCTATCCTCTATCCTATCATATCCTCTATCCTATCCTATCCTCTATCATATCCTATCCTCTATCCTATCCTATCCTCTATCCTATTCTATCCTCTATCCTGTCCAATCCTATATCCTATTCTCTATCCTATCCTATCCTCTATCCTATCCAATCCTATATCGTATCCTCTATCCTATCCTATCCTCTATCCTATCCAGTCCCCTATCCTATCCTCTATCATATCCTATCATCTTTACTATGATATCATCTATCCTATCCTATCCTATCCTCTATCCTATCCTATGCTCTATCCTATCCTATCCTCTATCCTATCCCATCCTCTATCCTATCCTATCCTCTACCCAATCCTATCCTCTATCCTATCCTATCATATCCTCTATCCTATCCTATCCTCTATCCTATCCTATCCTCTATACTATTGTATCTTCTACCCTACCCTATTCTCTATCCTATCCTATCCAATCCCCTATCCTATCCTCTATCCTATCCTATCCTCAATCCTATCGAATCCTCTATCCTATCCTATCCTCTATGCTAACCTGTCCTCTACCCTATCCTATCCTCTATTCTATCCTATCCTCTATCCTATCATATCCTCTATCCTATCCTATCCTCTATCCTATCCTGTCCTCTATCCTATCATATCCTCTATCCTATCCTATCCTGTATCCTATCCTATCCTCTATTCTATCCAATCCCCTATCGTATCCTCTATCCTATCCTATCCTCTATCCTATCCTATCCTCTATCATATCCTATCCTCTATCCTATCCTATCGTCTATCCTATTCTATCCTCTATCCTATCCAAACCTATATCCTATTCTCTATCCTATCCTATCCTCTATCCTATCCTATCCTATATCCTATCCTATCCTCTATCCTATCCAATCCCCTATCCTCTCCTCTATCCTATCCTATACTCTATCCTATTCTATACTCTATCCTATCCTTTCCGCTATCCTATCCTATCCTCTATCCTATCCTATCCTCTGTCGTATCCTATCCTCTATCCTATCCACTCCTATATCGTATCCTCTAGCCTATCCTATCCTCTATCCTATCCTATCCTCTATCCTATCCTATCCTCTATCCTATCCTATCCTCTATCCTATCCTATCCTCTATCCTATCCTATCCTCTATCCTATCCTATCCTGTATCCTATCCTATCCTCTATCCTATCCAATCCCCTCTCCTCTCCTCTATCCTATCCTATACTCTGTCATATCCTAACATCTATCCTATCTTATCCTCTATCCTATCATATCCTCTATCCTATCCTATCCTGTATCCTATCCTATCCTCTATTCTATCCAATCCCCTATCCTATCATATCCTCTATCCTATCCTATCCTCTATCGTATCGTATCCTCTATCCTATCCTATCCTGTATCCTATCCTATCCTCTATCCTATCCAATCCTATATCCTATTCTCTATCCTATCCTATCCTCTATCCTATCCTATCCTCTATCGTATCCTATCCTCTATCCTATCCAATCCCATATCGTATCCTATATCCTATTCTATCCTCTATCCTATCCAATCCTATATCCTATTCTCTATCCTATCCTATCCTCTATCCTATCCTATCCTCTATCCTGTCCTATCCTCTATCCAATCCTATCCTCTATCCTATCCTATCATATCCTCTATCCTATCCTATCCTCTATCCTATCCTATCCTCTATCCTATCCAGTCCCCTATCCTATCCTCTATCATATCCTATCCTCTTTACTATAATATCATCTACCCTATCCTATCCTATCCTCTATCCTATCCTATCCTCTATCCTATCCTATCCTCTATCCTATCCTATCCTCTATCCTATCCTATCCTCTATCCTATCCTATCCTCTATCCAATCCTATCCTCTATCCTATCCTATCATATCCTCTATCCTATCCTATCCTCTATCCTATCCTATGCTCTATCCTATCCTATCCTCTATCCTATCCTATCCTCTATCCTATCCTATCCTCTATCCAATCCTATCCTCTATCGTATCCTATCCTCTATCCTATCCAATCCCATATCGTATCCTATATCCTATCCTATCCTCTATCCTATCCTATCCTCTATTCTATCCTATCCTCTATCGTATCCTATCCTCTATCCTATCCAATCATATATCGTATCCTCTATCCTATCCTATCCTCTATCCTATCATATCCTCTATCCTATCCTATCCTCTATCATATCCTATCCTCTATCCTATCCTATCCTCTATCCTATTCTATCCTCTATCCTGTCCAATTCTATATCCTATTCTCTATCCTATCCTATCCTCTATCCTATCCTATCCTCTATCGTATCCTATCCTCTATCCTATCCAATCCTATATCGTATCCTCTATCCTATCCTATCCTCTATCCTATCCAGTCCCCTATCCTATCCTCTATCATATCCTATCCTCTTTACTATGATATCATCTATCCTATCCTATCCTATCCTCTATCCTATCCTATGCTCTATCCTATCCTATCCTCTATCCTATCCCATCCTCTATCCTATCCTATCCTCTACCCAATCCTATCCTCTATCCTATCCTATCATATCCTCTATCCTATCCTATCCTCTATCCTATCCTATCCTCTATACTATTGTATCTTCTACCCTACCCTATTCTCTATCCTATCCTATCCAATCCCCTATCCTATCCTCTATCCTATCCTATCCTCAATCCTATCGAATCCTTCTATGCTAACCTGTCCTCTATCCTATCCTATCCTCTATCCTATCCTATCCTCTATCCTATCCTATCCTCTATCCTATCCTATCCTCTATCCTATCCTATCCTCTATCCTATCCTATCCTCTATCCTATCCTATCCTCTATCCTATCCTATCCTCTATCCTATCCTATCCTCTATCCTATCCTATCCTCTATCCTATCCTATCCTCTATCCTATCCTATCCTCTATCCTATCCTATCCTCTATCCTATCCTGTGCTCTATCCTATCCAGTCCCGTATCCTATCCTCTATCATATCCTATCCTCTTTACTATAATATCATCTATCCTATCCTATCGTATCCTCTATCCTATCCTATCCTCTATCCTATTCTATACTCTATCCTATCCTTTCCGCTACCCTATCCTATCCTCTATCCTATCCTATCCTCTATCGTATCCTATCCTCTATCCTATCCACTCCTATATCGTATCCTCTAGCCTATCCTATCCTCTATCCTATTCTATCCTCTATCCTATCCTATCCTCTATCCTATCCTATCCTCTATCCTATCCTATCCTCTATCCTATCCTATCCTCTATCCTATCCTATCCTCTATCCTATCCTATCCTCTATCCTATCCTATCCTCTATCCTATCCAATCCCATATCGTATCCTCTATCCTATCATATCCTCTATCCTATCCTATCCTCTATCCTATCCTATCCTCTATCCTATCCTATCCTCTATCCAATCCTATCCTCTATCCTATGCTATCATATCCTCTATCCTATCCTATCCTCTATCCTATCCTATGCTCTATCCTATCCTATCCTCTATCCTATCCTATCCTCTATCCTATCCTATCCTCTATCCTATCCTATCCTCTATCCTATCCTATCCTCTATCCAATCCTATCCTCTATCCTATCCTATCATATCCTCTATCCTATCCTATCCTCTATCCTATCCTATGCTCTATCCTATCCTATCCTCTATCCTATCCAATCCCATATCGTATCCTCTAGCCTATCCTATCCTCTATCCTATCCTATCCTCTATCCTATCCTATCCTCTATCCTATCCTATCCTCTATCCTATCCTATCCTCTATCCTATCCTCTATCCTATCCTATCCTCTATCCTATCCTATCCTCTATCCTATCCTATCCTCTATCCTATCCTATCCTCTATCCTATCCTATCCTCTATCCTATCCTATCCTCTATCCTATCCTATCCTCTATCCTATCCAGTCCCCTATCCTATCCTCTATCATATACTATCCTCTTTACTATAATATCATCTATCCTATCCTATCCGATCCTCTATCCTATCCTATCCTCTATCCTATCCTATTCTCTATCCTATCCTATCCTCTATCCTATCCTATCCTCTGTCCTATCATATCCTCTATCCTATCCTATCCTGTATCCTATCCTATCCTCTATTCTATCCAATCCCCTATCCTATCCTCTATCCTATCTTATCCTCTATCCTATTCTATCCTCTATCCAATCCAATCCTATATCCTATTCACTATCCAATCCTATCCTATCCTCTATCCTATCCTACCCTCTATCCTATCCTATCCTATATCATATCCTATCCTCTATCCTATCCTATCCTATATCATATCCTATCCTCTATCCTATCCAATCCCCTATCCTATCCTATCCTCTATCCTATCCAGTCCCCTATCCTATCCTCTATCATATCCTATCCTCTTTACTATAATATCAACTATCCTATCCTCTATCCTATCCTATCCTCTATCCTATCCTATCCTATCCTCTATCCTATCCTATCCTCTATCCCATCCTGTCCTCCATCCTATCCTATCCTCTATCCTATCATATCCTCTATCCTATCCTATCCTGTATCCTATCCTATCCTCTATTCTATCCAATCCCCTATCCTATCCTATCCTCTATCCTATCCTATCCTCTATCCTATCCTATCCTCTATCCTATCCTATCCTCTATCCTATCCTATCCTATATCCTTTCCTATCCTCTATCCTATCCAATCCCCTATCCTCTCCTCTATCCTATCCTATCCTCTATCCTATCCTATCCTCTATCCTATCCTATCCTCTATCCTATCCTATCCTCTATCCTATCCTATCCTCTATCCTATCCTATCCTCTATCCTATCCTATCCTCTATCCTATCATATCCTCTATCCTATCCTATCCTGTATCCTATCCTATCCTCTATTCTATCCAATTCCCTATCCTATCCTCTATCCTATCCTATCCTCTATCCTATCCTATCCTATATCCTTTCCTATCCTCTATCCTATCCAATCCCCTATCCTCTCCTCTATCCTATCCTATCCTCTATCCTATCCTATCCTCTATCCTATCCTATCCTCTATCCTATCCTATCCTCTATCCTATCCTATCCTCTATCCTATCCTATCCTCTATCCTATCCTATCCTCTATCCTATCCTATCCTCTATCCTATCCTGTGCTCTATCCTATCCAGTCCCGTATCCTATCCTCTATCATATCCTATCCTCTTTACTATAATATCATCTATCCTATCCTATCGTATCCTCTATCCTATCCTATCCTCTATCCTATTCTATACTCTATCCTATCCTTTCCGCTACCCTATCCTATCCTCTATCCTATCCTATCCTCTATCGTATCCTATCCTCTATCCTATCCACTCCTATATCGTATCCTCTAGCCTATCCTATCCTCTATCCTATCCTATCCTCTATCCTATCCTATCCTCTATCCTATCCTATCCTCTATCCTATCCTATCCTCTATCCTATCCTATCCTCTATCGTATCCTATCCTCTATCCTATCCTATCCTCTATCCTATCCTATCCTCTATCCTATCCAATCCCATATCGTATCCTCTATCCTATCATATCCTCTATCCTATCCTATCCTCTATCCTATCCTATCCTCTATCCTATCCTATCCTCTATCCAATCCTATCCTCTATCCTATGCTATCATATCCTCTATCCTATCCTATCCTCTATCCTATCCTATCCTCTATCCTATTCTATACTCTATCCTATCCTTTCCGCTACCCTATCCTATCCTCTATCCTATCCTATCCTCTATCGTATCCTATCCTCTATCCTATCCACTCCTATATCGTATCCTCTAGCCTATCCTATCCTCTATCCTATCCTATCCTCTATCCTATCCTATCCTCTATCCTATCCTATCCTCTATCCTATCCTATCCTCTATCCTATCCTATCCTCTATCCTATCCTATCCTCTATCGTATCCTATCCTCTATCCTATCCAATCCCATATCGTATCCTATCCTCTATCCTATCATATCCTCTATCCTATCCTATCCTGTATCCTATCCTATCCTCTATTCTATCCAATTCCCTATCCTATCCTCTATCCTATCCTATCCTCTATCCTATCCTATCCTATATCCTTTCCTATCCTCTATCCTATCCAATCCCCTATCCTCTCCTCTATCCTATCCTATCCTCCATCCTATCCTATCCTCTATCCTATCCTATCCTCTATCCTATCCTATCCTCTATCCTATCCTATCCTCTATCCTATCCTATCCTCTATCCTATCCTATCCTCTATCCTATCCTATCCTCTATCCTATCCTGTGCTCTATCCTATCCAGTCCCGTATCCTATCCTCTATCATATCCTATCCTCTTTACTATAATATCATCTATCCTATCCTATCGTATCCTCTATCCTATCCTATCCTCTATCCTATTCTATACTCTATCCTATCCTTTCCGCTACCCTATCCTATCCTCTATCCTATCCTATCCTCTATCGTATCCTATCCTCTATCCTATCCACTCCTATATCGTATCCTCTAGCCTATCCTATCCTCTATCCTATCCTATCCTCTATCCTATCCTATCCTCTATCCTATCCTATCCTCTATCCTATCCTATCCTCTATCCTATCCTATCCTCTATCCTATCCTATCCTCTATCCTATCCTATCCTCTATCCTATCCTATCCTCTATCCTATCCTATCCTCTATCCTATCCAATCCCATATCGTATCCTCTATCCTATCATATCCTCTATCCTATCCTATCCTCTATCGTATCCTATCCTCTATCCTATCCTATCCTCTATCCAATCCTATCCTCTATCCTATGCTATCATATCCTCTATCCTATCCTATCCTCTATCCTATCCTATGCTCTATCCTATCCTATCCTCTATCCTATCCTATCCTCTATCCTATCCTATCCTCTATCCTATCCTATCCTCTATCCTATCCTATCCTCTATCCAATCCTATCCTCTATCCTATCCTATCATATCCTCTATCCTATCCTATCCTCTATCCTATCCTATGCTCTATCCTATCCTATCCTCTATCCTATCCAATCCCATATCGTATCCTCTAGCCTATCCTATCCTCTATCCTATCCTATCCTCTATCCTATCCTATCCTCTATCCTATCCTATCCTCTATCCTATCCTATCCTCTATCCTATCCTATCCTCTATCCTATCCTCTATCCTATCCTATCCTCTATCCTATCCTATCCTCTATCCTATCCTATCCTCTATCCTATCCTATCCTCTATCCTATCCTATCCTCTATCCTATCCTATCCTCTATCCTATCCAGTCCCCTATCCTATCCTCTATCATATCCTATCCTCTTTACTATAATATCATCTATCCTATCCTATCCGATCCTCTATCCTATCCTATCCTCTATCCTATCCTATTCTCTATCCTATCCTATCCTCTATCCTATCCTATCCTCTGTCCTATCATATCCTCTATCCTATCCTATCCTGTATCCTATCCTATCCTCTATTCTATCCAATCCCCTATCCTATCCTCTATCCTATCTTATCCTCTATCCTATTCAATCCTCTATCCAATCCATCCTATACCTAATCACTATCCATACTATCCTATCCTCTATCCTATCCTACCTCTATCCTATCCTATCCTATATCATATCCTATCCTCTATCCTATCCTATCCTATATCATATCCTATCCTCTATCCTATCCAATCCCCTATCCTATCCTATCCTCTATCCTATCCAGTCCCCTATCCTATCCTCTATCATATCCTATCCTCTTTACTATAATATCAACTATCCTATCCTCTATCCTATCCTATCCTCTATCCTATCCTATCCTATCTCTATCCTATCCTATCCTCTATCCCATCCTCTCCTCCATCCTATCCTATCCTCTATCCTATCATATCCTCTATCCTATCCTATCCTGTATCCTATCCTATCCTCTATTCTATCCAATCCCCTATCCTATCCTATCCTCTATCCTATCCTATCCTCTATCCTATCCTATCCTCTATCCTATCCTATCCTCTATCCTATCCTATCCTCTATCCTATCCTATCCTCTATCCTATCCTATCCTCTATCCTATCATATCCTCTATCCTATCCTATCCTGTACCCTATCCTATCCTCTATTCTATCCAATCCCCTATCCTATCCTCTATCCTATCCTATCCTCTATCCAATCCTATCCTCTATCCTATCCTATCATATCCTCTATCCTATCCTATCCTCTATCCTATCCTATGCTCTATCCTATCCTATCCTCTATCCTATCCTATCCTCTATCCTATTCTATACTCTATCCTATCTTTCCGCTATCCTATCCTATCCTCTATCCTATCCATCCTCTATCCTATCCTATCCTCTATCTATCATATCCTCTATCCTATCCTATCCTGTATCCTATCCTATCCTCTATTCTATCCAATCCCCTATCCTATCCTATCCTCTATCCTATCCTATCCTCTATCCTATCCTATCCTCTATCCTATCCTATCCTCTATCCTATCCTATCCTATCCTCTATCCTATCCTATCCTCTATCCTATCCTATCCTCTATCCTATCATATCCTCTATCCTATCCTATCCTGTACCTATCCTATCCTCTATTCTATCCAATCCCCTATCCTATCCTCTATCCTATCCTATCCTCTATCCAATCCTATCCTCTATCCTATCCTATCATATCCTCTATCCTATCCTATCCTCTATCCTATCCTATGCTCTATCCTATCCTATCCTCTATCCTATCCTATCCTCTATCCTATTCTATACTCTATCCTATCTTTCCGCTATCCTATCCTATCCTCTATCCTATCCTATCCTCTATCGTATCCTATCCTCTATCCTATCCACTCCTATATCGTATCCTCTAGCCTATCCTATCCTCTATCCTATCCTATCCTCTATCCTATCCTATCCTCTATCCTATCCTATCCTCTATCCTATCCTATCCTCTATCCTATCCTATCCTCTATCCTATCCTATCCTCTATCCTATCCTATCCTCTATCCTATCCTATCCTCTATCCTATCCTCTATCCTATCCTATCCTCCATCCTATCCTATCCTCTATCCTATCCTATCCTCTATCCTATCCAGTCCCCTATCCTATCCTCTATCATATCCTATCC
Organism: Halictus rubicundus; assembly: GCF_050948215.1. Taxonomy (NCBI): domain Eukaryota; kingdom Metazoa; phylum Arthropoda; class Insecta; order Hymenoptera; family Halictidae; genus Halictus; species Halictus rubicundus. The sequence continues at coordinate 61,410 of NW_027488763.1, read as the reverse complement.
TCTTTACTATAATATCATCTATCCTATCCTATCCGATCCTCTATCCTATCCTATCCTCTATCCTATCCTATTCTCTATCCTATCCTATCCTCTATCCTATCCTATCCTCTAACCTATCATATCCTCTATCCTATCCTATCCTGTACCCTATCCTATCCTCTATTCTATCCAATCCCCTATCCTATCCTCTATCCTATCCTATCCTCTATCCAATCCTATCCTCTATCCTATCCTATCATATCCTCTATCCTATCCTATCCTCTATCCTATCCGATGCTCTATCCTATCTTATCCTCTATCCTATCCTATCCTCTATCCTATTCTATACTCTATCCTATCTTTCCGCTATCCTATCCTATCCTCTATCCTATCCTATCCTCTATCCTATCCTATCCTCTATCCTATCATATCCTCTATCCTATCCTATCCTGTATCCTATCCTATCCTCTATTCTATCCAATCCCCTATCCTATCCTATCCTCTATCCTATCCTATCCTCTATCCTATCCTATCCTCTGTCCTATCCTATCCTCTATCCTATCCTATCTTATCCTCTATCCTATCCTATCCTCTATCCTATCCTATCCTCTATCCTATCATATCCTCTATCCTATCCTATCCTGTACCCTATCCTATCCTCTATTCTATCCAATCCCCTATCGTATCCTCTATCCTATCCTATCCTCTATCCAATCCTATCCTCTATCCTATCCTATCATATCCTCTATCCTATCCTATCCTCTATCCTATCCTATGCTCTATCCTATCCTATCCTCTATCCTATCCTATCCTCTATCCTATTCTATACTCTATCCTATCTTTCCGCTATCCTATCCTATCCTCTATCCTATCCTATCCTCTATCGTATCCTATCCTCTATCCTATCCACTCCTATATCGTATCCTCTAGCCTATCCTATCCTCTATCCTATCCTATCCTCTATCCTATCCTATCCTCTATCCCATCCTATCCTCTATCCTATCCTATCCTCTATCATATCGTATCCTCTATCCTATCCTATCGTCTATCCTATTCTATCCTCTATCCTATCCAAACCTATATAATATTCTCTATCCTATCCTATCCTCTATCGTATCCAATCCCATATCGTATCCTATCCTCTATCCTATCCTATCCTCTATCCTATCCTATCCTCTATCCTATCCTATCCTCTATCCTATCCTATCCTCTATCCTATCCTCTATCCTATCCTATCCTCCATCCTATCCTATCCTCTATCCTATCCTATCCTCTATCCTATCCAGTCCCCTATCCTATCCTCTATCATATCCTATCCTCTTTACTATAATATCATCTATCCTATCCTATCCGATCCTCTATCCTATCCTATCCTCTATCCTATCCTATTCTCTATCCTATCCTATCCTCTATCCTATCCTATCCTCTAACCTATCATATCCTCTATCCTATCCTATCCTGTACCCTATCCTATCCTCTATTCTATCCAATCCCCTATCCTATCCTCTATCCTATCCTATCCTCTATCCAATCCTATCCTCTATCCTATCCTATCATATCCTCTATCCTATCCTATCCTCTATCCTATCCGATGCTCTATCCTATCTTATCCTCTATCCTATCCTATCCTCTATCCTATTCTATACTCTATCCTATCTTTCCGCTATCCTATCCTATCCTCTATCCTATCCTATCCTCTATCCTATCCTATCCTCTATCCTATCATATCCTCTATCCTATCCTATCCTGTATCCTATCCTATCCTCTATTCAATCCAATCCCCTATCCTATCCTATCCTCTATCCTATCCTATCCTCTATCCTATCCTATCCTCTGTCCTATCCTATCCTCTATCCTATCCTATCTTATCCTCTATCCTATCCTATCCTCTATCCTATCCTATCCTCTATCCTATCATATCCTCTATCCTATCCTATCCTGTACCCTATCCTATCCTCTATTCTATCCAATCCCCTATCGTATCCTCTATCCTATCCTATCCTCTATCCAATCCTATCCTCTATCCTATCCTATCATATCCTCTATCCTATCCTATCCTCTATCCTATCCTATGCTCTATCCTATCCTATCCTCTATCCTATCCTATCCTCTATCCTATTCTATACTCTATCCTATCTTTCCGCTATCCTATCCTATCCTCTATCCTATCCTATCCTCTATCGTATCCTATCCTCTATCCTATCCACTCCTATATCGTATCCTCTAGCCTATCCTATCCTCTATCCTATCCTATCCTCTATCCTATCCTATCCTCTATCCCATCCTATCCTCTATCCTATCCTATCCTCTATCATATCGTATCCTCTATCCTATCCTATCGTCTATCCTATTCTATCCTCTATCCTATCCAAACCTATATAATATTCTCTATCCTATCCTATCCTCTATCCTATCCAATCCCATATCGTATCCTATCCTCTATCCTATCATATCCTCTATCCAATCCTATCCTGTATCCTATTATATCCTCTATTCTATCCAATTCCCTATCCTATCCTCTATCCTATCCTATCCTCTATCCTATCCTATCCTATATCCTTTCCTATCCTCTATCCTATCCAATCCCCTATCCTCTCCTCTATCCTATCCTATACTCTATCCTATTCTATACTCTATCCTATCCTTTCCGCTATCCTATCCTATCCTCTATCCTATCCTATCCTCTGTCGTATCCTATCCTCTATCCTATCCACTCCTATATCGTATCCTCTATCCTATCCTATCCTCTATCCTATCCTATCCTCTATCCTATCTTATCCTCTATCCTATCCTATCCTCTATCCTATCCTATCCTCTATCCTATCCTATCCTCTATCCTATCCTATCCTCTATCCTATCCTATCCTCTATCCTATCCTATCCTCTATCCTATCCTATCCTCTATCCTATCCTATCCTCTATCCTATCCTCTGCTCTATCCTATCCAGTCCCGTATCCTATCCTCTATCATATCCTATCCTCTTTACTATAATATCATCTATCCTATCCTATCGTATCCTCTATCCTATCCTATCCTCTATCCTATTCTATACTCTATCCTATCCTTTCCGCTACCCTATCCTATCCTCTATCCTATCCTATCCTCTATCGTATCCTATCCTCTATCCTATCCACTCCTATATCGTATCCTCTAGCCTATCCTATCCTCTATCCTATCCTATCCTCTATCCTATCCTATCCTCTATCCTATCCTATCCTCTATCCTATCCTATCCTCTATCCTATCCTATCCTCTATCCTATCCTATCCTCTATCCTATCCTATCCTCTATCCTATCCTATCCTCTATCCTATCCTATCCTCTATCCTATCCTATCCTCTATCCTATCCTATCCTCTATCCTATCCTATCCTCTATCCTATCCTATCCTCTATCCTATCCTATCCTCTATCCTATCCTATCCTCTATCCTATCCTATCCTCTATCCTATCCTATCCTCTATCCTATCATATCCTCTATCCTATCCTATCCTGTACCCTATCCTATCCTCTATTCTATCCAATCCCCTATCCTATCCTCTATCCTATCCTATCCTCTATCCAATCCTATCCTCTATCCTATCCTATCATATCCTCTATCCTATCCTATCCTCTATCCTATCCTATGCTCTATCCTATCCTATCCTCTATCCTATCCTATCCTCTATCCTATTCTATACTCTATCCTATCTTTCCGCTATCCTATCCTATCCTCTATCCTATCCTATCCTCTATCCTATCCTATCCTCTATCCTATCATATCCTCTATCCTATCCTATCCTGTATCCTATCCTATCCTCTATTCTATCCAATCCCCTATCCTATCCTATGCTCTATCCTATCCTATCCTCTATCCTATCCTATCCTCTATCCTATCCTATCCTCTATCCTATCCTATCCTATCCTCTATCCTATCCTATCCTCTATCCTATCCTATCCTCTATCCTATCATATCCTCTATCCTATCCTATCCTGTACCCTATCCTATCCTCTATTCTATCCAATCCCCTATCCTATCCTCTATCCTATGCTCTATCCTATCCTATCCTCTATCCTATCCTATCCTCTATCCTATTCTATACTCTATCCTATCTTTCCGCTATCCTATCCTATCCTCTATCCTATCCTATCCTCTATCGTATCCGATCCTCTATCCTATCCACTCCTATATCGTATCCTCTAGCCTATCCTATCCTCTATCCTATCCTATCCTCTATCCTATCCTATCCTCTATCCTATCCTATCCTGTATCCTATCCTATTCTCTATCCTATCCTATCCTCTATCCTATCCTATCCTCTGTCCTATCATATCCTCTATCCTATCCTATCCTGTATCCTATCCTATCCTCTATTCTATCCAATCCCCTATCCTATCCTCTATCCTATCTTATCCTCTATCCTATTCTATCCTCTATCCAATCCAATCCTATATCCTATTCACTATCCAATCCTATCCTATCCTCTATCCTATCCTACCCTCTATCCTATCCTATCCTATATCATATCCTATCCTCTATCCTATCCTATCCTATATCATATCCTATCCTCTATCCTATCCAATCCCCTATCCTATCCTATCCTCTATCCTATCCAGTCCCCTATCCTATCCTCTATCATATCCTATCCTCTTTACTATAATATCAACTATCCTATCCTCTATCCTATCCTATCCTCTATCCTATCCTATCCTATCCTCTATCCTATCCTATCCTCTATCCCATCCTGTCCTCCATCCTATCCTATCCTCTATCCTATCATATCCTCTATCCTATCCTATCCTGTATCCTATCCTATCCTCTATTCTATCCAATCCCCTATCCTATCCTATCCTCTATCCTATCCTATCCTCTATCCTATCCTATCCTCTATCCTATCCTATCCTCTATCCTATCCTATCCTCTATCCTATCCTATCCTCTATCCTATCCTATCCTCTATCCTATCCTATCCTCTATCCTATCCTATCCTCTATCCTATCATATCCTCTATCCTATCCTATCCTGTACCCTATCCTATCCTCTATTCTATCCAATCCCCTATCCTATCCTCTATCCTATCCTATCCTCTATCCAATCCTATCCTCTATCCTATCCTATCATATCCTCTATCCTATCCTATCCTCTATCCTATCCTATGCTCTATCCTATCCTATCCTCTATCCTATCCTATCCTCTATCCTATTCTATACTCTATCCTATCTTTCCGCTATCCTATCCTATCCTCTATCCTATCCTATCCTCTATCCTATCCTATCCTCTATCCTATCATATCCTCTATCCTATCCTATCCTGTACCCTATCCTATCCTCTATTCTATCCAATCCCCTATCCTATCCTCTATCCTATCCTATCCTCTATCCAATCCTATCCTCTATCCTATCCTATCATATCCTGTATCCTATCCTATCCTCTATCCTATCCTATGCTCTATCCTATCCTATCCTCTATCCTATCCTATCCTCTATCCTATTCTATACTCTATCCTATCTTTCCGCTATCCTATCCTATCCTCTATCCTATCCTATCCTCTATCGTATCCTATCCTCTATCCTATCCACTCCTATATCGTATCCTCTAGCCTATCCTATCCTCTATCCTATCCTATCCTCTATCCTATCCTATCCTCTATCCTATCCTATCCTCTATCCTATCCTCTATCCTATCCTATCCTCCATCCTATCCTATCCTCTATCCTATCCTATCCTCTATCCTATCCAGTCCCCTATCCTATCCTCTATCATATCCTATCCTCTTTACTATAATATCATCTATCCTATCCTATCCGATCCTCTATCCTATCCTATCCTCTATCCTATCCTATTCTCTATCCTATCCTATCCTCTATCCTATCCTATCCTCTATCCTATCATATCCTCTATCCTATCCTATCCTGTACCCTATCCTATCCTCTATTCTATCCAATCCCCTATCCTATCCTCTATCCTATCCTATCCTCTATCCTATCTTATCCTCTATCCTATCCTATCCTCTATCCTATCCTCTCCTCAATCCTATCCTATCCTCTATCCTATCCTCTATCCTATCCTCTCCTCAATCCTATCCTATCCTCTATCCTATCCTATCCTCTATCCTATTCAATCTCATATCCTATCCTATCCTCTATCATATCCTATCCTCTATCGTATCCTATCTTCTATCGTATCCTATCCTCTATCCTATCCAATCCTCTATCCTATCCTCTATCCTATCCTATTCTCTATCCTATCCTATCCTCAATCCTATCCTATCCTATCCTCCATCCTATCCAACCCCCTATCCTATCCTCAATCCTATCCTATCCTCATTCCTATCCTATCCTCAATCCTATCGTATCCTCTATCCTATTGTATCCTCTATCCTATCCTATCCTCTATCCCATCCTATCCTCAATCCTATCCTATCCTCAATCCTATCCTATCCTATCCTCTATCCTATCCTATCATCTATCATATCCTATCCTCTATCCTATCCTATCGTATATCCTATCCTATCCTCCATAATAGCGTATCCTCTATCCTATCCTATCCTCTATCCTATCCTACCCTCTATCCTATCCTATCCTATATCATATCCTATCCTCTATCCTATCCAATCCCCTATCCTCTCCTCTATCCTATCCTATACTCTATCATATCCTAACCTCTATCCTATCTTATCCTCTATCCTATTCTATACTCTATCCTATCCTTTCCGCTACCCTATCCTATATCCTATCCTATCCTCTATCGTATCCTATCCTCTATCCTATCCACTCCTATATCGTATCCTCTAGCCTATCCTATCCTCTATCCTATCCTATCCTCTATCCTATCCTATCCTCTATCGTATCCTATCCTCTATCCTATCCTATCCTATCCTCTATCCTATCCTATCCTCTATCCTATCCTATCCTCTATCCTATCCAGTCCCCTATCCTATCCTCAATCATATCCTATCCTCTTTACTATAATATCAACTATCCTATCCTCTATCCTATCCTATCCTATCCTCTATCCTATCCTATCCTCTGTCCCATCCTATACTCTATCCTATCCTATCCTCTATCCTATCATATCCTCTATCCTATCCTATCCTGTATCCTATCCTATCCTCTATTCTATCCTATCCTCTATCGTATCCTATCCTCTATCCTATCCAATGCTATATCGCATCCTCTATCCTATCCTATCCTCTATCCTATCCTATCCTCTATCCTATCCAGTCCTCTATCATATCCTCTATCATATCCTATCCTCTTTACTATAATATCATCTATCCTATCCTATCCTATCCTCTATCCTTTCCTATCCTCTATCCTATCCTATCCTCTATCCTATCCTATCCTCTATCCTATCCTATCCTCTATCCTATCCTATCCTCTATCCTATCCTATCCTCTATCCAATCCTATCCTCTATACTATCCTATCATATCCTCTATCCTATCCTATCCTCTATCCTATCCTATCCTCTATCCTATCCAGTCCCCTATCCTATCCTCTATCATATCCTATCCTCTTTACTATAATATCATCTACCCTATCCTATTCTATCCTCTATCCTATCCTATCCTCTATCCTATCCTATCCTCTATCCTATCCTATCCTCTATCCTATCCTATCCTCTATCCTATCCTATCCTCTATCCTATCCTATCCTCTATCCAATCCTATTCTCTATCCTATCCTATCATATCCTCTATCCTATCCTATCCTCTATCCTATCCTATGCTCTATCCTATCCTATCCTCTATCCTATCCTATCCTCTATCCTATCCTATCCTCTATCCAATCCTATCCTCTATCGTATCCTATCCTCTATCCTATCCAATCCCATATCGTATCCTATATCCTATCCTATCCTCTATCCTATCCTATCCTCTATTCTATCCTATCCTCTATCGTATCCTATCCTCTATCCTATCCAATCCTATATCGTATCCTCTATCCTATCCTATCCTCTATCCTATCCTATCCTCTATCCTATCCTATCCTCTATCCTATCCTATCCTCTATCCTATCATATCCTCTATCCTATCCTATCCTGTATCCTATCCTATCCTCTATTCTATCCAATCCCCTATCCTATCCTCTATCCTATCCTATCCTCTATCCTATCCTATCCTCTATCATATCCTATCCTCTATCCTATCTTATCCTCTATCCTATTCTATCCTCTATCCAATCCAAGCCTATATCCTATTCACTATCCAATCCTATCCTATCCTCTATCGTATCCTATCCTCTATCCTATCCAATCCTCTATCCTATCCTCTATCTTATCCTATCTTCTATATTATAATATTCTCTATCCTATCCTATCCTCTATCCTATCCAATCCTGTATCCTATCCTCTATCCTATCCTATCCTCTATCCTATCCTATCCTCTACCCTATCTTATCCTCTATCCTATCCTGTACTCTATTCTATCATATCCTCTATCTTATCCTATCCACTATCCTATCCTATCCTCTATCCTATCCAATCCTCTATCGTATCCTCTATCCTATCCTACCCTCTATCCTATCCTACCCTCTATCCTATCGTATCCTCTATCCTATCCTATCCTAAATCCTATCCTATCCTCAATCCTATCCTATCCTGAACCCTATCCTATCCTCAACGCTATCGTATCCCGTATTCTATCCTATCCTCTATCCTATCCTATCCTCTATGCTATCCAATCCGCAATTCTTTCCTCTATCCTATCCTATCGTCTATCCTATCCTATCCTCCATAATATCGTATCCTCTATCCTATCCTATCCTCTATCCTGTAATATCATCTATCCTATCCTATTCTCTATCCTATCCTATCGTATCCATTATCGTATCCTATCCTCTATCCTATCCAATCCTCTATCGTATCCTCTATCCTATCCTACCCTCTATCCTATCCTACCCTTTATCCTATCGTATCCTCTATCCTATCCTAGCCTCAATTCTATCGTATCCTCTATCCTATCCTATCCTCAATCCTATCCTATCCTATCCTCTATCCAATCCTATCCCCAATCCTATAAAATACTCTATCCTATCCTATCCTCTATCATATAATATCCTCTATCGTATACTATATACTACACTATCTTATCCTTTATCCTATAATATCCTCTATCCTATCCTATCCTCTATCCTATTCTATCCTCTATCCTATCCTATCCTCTATCCTATCCTATCCTGAACCCTATCCTATCCTCAATCCTATCGTATCTCGTATTCTATCCTATCCTCTATCCTATCCTATCCTCTATGCTATCCTATCCCCAATTCGATCATATCCTCAAATCTATCCTATCCTCTATCCTATCCTATCATTTATGCAATCCTATCCTATACTCTATACCATCCTATCATCTATGCTATCCTATCCTGAAACTTATCCTATCCTCTCTCCTATCGTATCCTCTATCCTATCCTATCCTCTATCCTATCCTATCCTCTATCCTATCCTATCCTCTATCCTATCCTCTTCTCAATCCTAACCAATTCTCCATCCTATTCTATCCTCTATCCTATCCTATCCTCAATCCAATCCTATACTCTATCCTATCCGATCCTCTATCGTATCCTATCCTCAATCCTATCCAATCCTCTATCCTATCCTCTATCCAATCCTATACTCTATCCTATCCTATCCTCTATCCTATCTTATCCTCTATCCTATCCTATCCTCAATCCTATCCTATCCTCAATCCTATCCTATCCTCTATCCTATCCTCTTCTCTATCCTATCCTATCCTCTATCCTATCCTATCCTCAATCCTATCCTATCCTCTATGCTATCCTATCCCCAATTCGATCATATCCTCTATCCTATCCTATCCTCTATCCTATTCAATCTCATATCCTATCCTATCCTCTATCATATCCTATCCTCTATCGTATCCTATCTTCTATCGTATCCTATCCTCTATCCTATCCAATCCTCTATCCTATCCTCTATCCTATCCTATTCTCTATCCTATCCTATCCTCAATCCTATCCTATCCTATCCTCCATCCTATCCAATCCCCTATCCTATCCTCAATCCTATCCTATCCTCATTCCTATCCTATCCTCAATCCTATCGTATCCTCTATCCTATTGTATCCTCTATCCTATCCTATCCTCTATCCCATCCTATCCTCAATCCTATCCTATCCTCAATCCTATCCTATCCTATCCTCTATCCTATCCTATCATCTATCATATCCTATCCTCTATCCTATCCTATCGTATATCCTATCCTATCCTCCATAATATCGTATCCTCTATCCTATCCTATCCTCTATCCTATCCTACCCTCTATCCTATCCTATCCTATATCATATCCTATCCTCTATCCTATCCAATCCCCTATCCTATACTCTATCATATCCTAACCTCTATCCTATCTTATCCTCTATCCTATTCTATACTCTATCCTATCCTTTCCGCTACCCTATCCTATATCCTATCCTATCCTCTATCGTATCCTATCCTCTATCCTATCCACTCCTATATCGTATCCTCTAGCCTATCCTATCCTCTATCCTATCCTATCCTCTATCCTATCCTATCCTCTATCGTATCCTATCCTCTATCCTATCCTATCCTATCCTCTATCCTATCCTATCCTCTATCCTATCCTATCCTCTATCCTATCCTATCCTCTATCCTATCCAGTCCCCTATCCTATCCTCAATCATATCCTATCCTCTTTACTATAATATCAACTATCCTATCCTCTATCCTATCCTATCCTATCCTCTATCCTATCCTATCCTCTGTCCCATCCTATACTCTATCCTATCCTATCCTCTATCCTATCATATCCTCTATCCTATCCTATCCTGTATCCTATCCTATCCTCTATTCTATCCTATCCTCTATCGTATCCTATCCTCTATCCTATCCAATGCTATATCGCATCCTCTATCCTATCCTATCCTCTATCCTATCCTATCCTCTATCCTATCCAGTCCTCTATCATATCCTCTATCATATCCTATCCTCTTTACTATAATATCATCTATCCTATCCTAACCTATCCTCTATCCTTTCCTATCCTCTATCCTATCCTATCCTCTATCCTATCCTATCCTCTATCCTATCCTATCCTGTATCCTATCCTATCCTCTATCCTATCCTATCCTCTATCCAATCCTATCCTCTATCCTATCCTATCATATCCTCTATCCTATCCTATCCTCTATCCTATCCTATCCTCTATCCTATCCAGTCCCCTATCCTATCCTCTATCATATCCTATCCTCTTTACTATAATATCATCTACCCTATCCTATCCTATCCTCTATCCTATCCTATCCTCTATCCTATCCTATCCTCTATCCTATCCTATCCTCTATCCTATCCTATCCTCTATCCTATCCTATCCTCTATCCTATCCTATCCTCTATCCAATCCTATCCTCTATCCTATCCTATCATATCCTCTATCCTATCCTATCCTCTATCCTATCCTATGCTCTATCCTATCCTATCCTCTATCCTATCCTATCCTCTATCCTATCCTATCCTCTATCCAATCCTATCCTCTATCGTATCCTATCCTCTATCCTATCCAATCCCATATCGTATCCTATATCCTATCCTATCCTCTATCCTATCCTATCCTCTATTCTATCCTATCCTCTATCGTATCCTATCCTCTATCCTATCCAATCCTATATCGTATCCTCTATCCTATCCTATCCTCTATCCTATCATATCCTCTATCCTATCCTATCCTCTATCCTATCATATCCTCTATCCTATCCTATCCTGTATCCTATCCTATCCTCTATTCTATCCAATTCCCTATCCTATCCTCTATCCTATCCTATCCTCTATCCTATCCTATCCTATATCCTATCCTATCCTCTATCCTATCCAATCCCCTATCCTCTCCTCTATCCTATCCTATACTCTATCCTATTCTATACTCTATCCTATCCTTTCCGCTATCCTATCCTATCCTCTATCCTATCCTATCCTCTGTCGTATCCTATCCTCTATCCTATCCACTCCTATATCGTATCCTCTAGCCTATCCTATCCTCTATCGTATCCTATCCTCTATCCTATCTACTCCTATATCGTATCCTCTAGCCTATCCTATCCTCTATCCTATCCTATCCTCTATCCTATCCTATCCTCTATCCTATCCTATCCTCTATCCTATCCTATCCTCTATCCTATCCTATCCTCTATCCTATCCTCTATCCTATCCTATCCTCTATCCTATCCTATCCTCTATCCTATCCTATCCTCTATCCTATCCTATCCTCTATCCTATCATATCCTCTATCCTATCGTATCCTGTATCCTATCCTATCCTGTATCCTATCCTATCCTCTATTCTATCCAATCCCCTATCGTATCCTCTATCCTATCCTATCCTCTATCCTATCCTATCCTCTATCATATCCTATCCTCTATCCTATCCTATCGTCTATCCTATTCTATCCTCTATCCTATCCAAACCTATATCCTATTCTCTATCCTATCCTATCCTCTATCCTATCCTATCCTATATCCTATCCTATCCTCTATCCTATCCAATCCCCTATCCTCTCCTCTATCCTATCCTATACTCTATCCTATTCTATACTCTATCCTATCCTTTCCGCTATACTATCCTATCCTCTATCATATCCTATCCTCTTTACTATAATATCATCTATCCTATCCTATCGTATCCTCTATCCTATCCTATCCTCTATCCTATTCTATCCTCTATCCTATCCAATCCTATATCCTATTCTCTATACTATCCTATACTCTATCATATCCTAACCTCTATCCTGTCTTATCCTCTATCCTATTCTATACTCTATCCTATCCTTTCCGCTACCCTATCCTATCCTCTATCCTATCCTATCCTCTATCGTATCCTATCCTCTATCCTATCCACTCCTATATCGTATCCTCTAGCCTATCCTATCCTCTATCCTATCCTATCCTCTATCCTATCCTATCCTCTATCCTATCCTATCCTCTATCCTATCCTATCCTCTATCCTATCCTATCCTCTATCCTATCCTATCCTCTATCCTATCCTATCCTCTATCCTATCCAATCCCATATCGTATCCTCTATCCTATCATATCTTCTATCCTATCCTATCCTCTATCCTATCCTATCCTCTATCCTATCCTATCCTCTATCCAATCCTATCCTCTATCCTATCCTATCATATCCTCTATCCTATCCTATCCTCTATCCTATCCTATGCTCTATCCTATCCTATCCTCTATCCTATCCAACCTCTATCCTATCCTATCCTCTATCCTATCCTATCCTCTATCCTATCCTATCCTCTATCCAATCCTATCCTCTATCCTATACTATCATATCCTCTATCCTATCCTATCCTCTATCCTATCCTATGCTCTATCCTATCCTATCCTCTATCCTATCCTATCCTCTATCCTATTCTATACTCTATCCTATCCTTTCCGCTATCCTATCCTATCCTCTATCCTATCCTATCCTCTATCGTATCCTATCCTCTATCCTATCTACTCCTATATCGTATCCTCTAGCCTATCCTATCCTCTATCCTATCCTATCCTCTATCCTATCCTATCCTCTATCCTATCCTATCCTCTATCCTATCCTCTATCCTATCCTATCCTCTATCCTATCCTATCCTCTATCCTATCCTATCCTCTATCCTATCCTATCCTCTATCCTATCCAGTCCCCTATCCTATCCTCTATCATATCCTATCCTCTTTACTATAATATCATCTATCCTATCTTATCCGATCCTCTATCCTGTCCTATCTTCTATCCTATCCTATTCTCTATCCTATCCTATCCTCTATCCTATCCTATCCTCTATCCTATCATATCCTCTATCCTATCCTATCCTGTATCCTATCCTATCCTCTATTCTATCCAATCCCCTATCCTATCCTCTATCCTATTCTATCCTCTATCCAATCCAATCCTATATCCTATTCACTATCCAATCCTATCCTATCCTCTATCCTATCCTACCCTCTATCCTATCCTATCCTATATCATATCCTATCCTCTATCCTATCCTATCCTATATCATATCCTATCCTCTATCCTATCCAATCCCCTATCCTATCCTATCCTCTATCCTATCCAGTCCCCTATCCTATCCTCTATCATATCCTATCCTCTTTACTATAATATCAACTATCCTATCCTCTATCCTATCCTATCCTCTCCTCAATCCTATCCTATCCTCTATCCTATCCTCTATCCTATCCTCTCCTCAATCCTATCCTATCCTCTATCCTATCCTATCCTCTATCCTATTCAATCTCATATCCTATCCTATCCTCTATCATATCGTATCCTCTATCGTATCCTATCTTCTATCGTATCCTATCCTCTATCCTATCCAATCCTCTATCCTATCCTCTATCCTATCCTATTCTCTATCCTATCCTATCCTCAATCCTATCCTATCCTATCCTCCATCCTATCCAATCCCCTATCCTATCCTCAATCCTATCCTATCCTCATTCCTATCCTATCCTCAATCCTATCGTATCCTCTATCCTATTGTATCCTCTATCCTATCCTATCCTCTATCCCATCCTATCCTCAATCCTATCCTATCCTCAATCCTATCCTATCCTATCCTCTATCCTATCCTATCATCTATCATATCCTATCCTCTATCCTATCCTATCGTATATCCTATCCTATCCTCCATAATATCGTATCCTCTATCCTATCCTATCCTCTATCCTATCCTACCCTCTATCCTATCCTATCCTATATCATATCCTATCCTCTATCCTATCCAATCCCCTATCCTATACTCTATCATATCCTAACCTCTATCCTATCTTATCCTCTATCCTATTCTATACTCTATCCTATCCTTTCCGCTACCCTATCCTATATCCTATCCTATCCTCTATCGTATCCTATCCTCTATCCTATCCACTCCTATATCGTATCCTCTAGCCTATCCTATCCTCTATCCTATCCTATCCTCTATCCTATCCTATCCTCTATCGTATCCTATCCTCTATCCTATCCTATCCTATCTTCTATCCTATCCTATCCTCTATCCTATCCTATCCTCTATCCTATCCAGTCCCCTATCCTATCCTCAATCATATCCTATCCTCTTTACTATAATATCAACTATCCTATCCTCTATCCTATCCTATCCTATCCTCTATCCTATCCTATCCTCTGTCCCATCCTATACTCTATCCTATCCTATCCTCTATCCTATCATATCCTCTATCCTATCCTATCCTGTATCCTATCCTATCCTCTATTCTATCCTATCCTCTATCGTATCCTATCCTCTATCCTATCCAATGCTATATCGCATCCTCTATCCTATCCTATCCTCTATCCTATCCTATCCTCTATCCTATCCAGTCCTCTATCATATCCTCTATCATATCCTATCCTCTTTACTATAATATCATCTATCCTATCCTAACCTATCCTCTATCCTTTCCTATCCTCTATCCTATCCTATCCTCTATCCTATCCTATCCTCTATCCTATCCTATCCTCTATCCTATCCTATCCTCTATCCTAACCTATCCTCTATCCTATCCAGTCCCCTATCCTATCCTCAATCATATCCTATCCTCTTTACTATAATATCAACTATCCTATCCTCTATCCTATCCTATCCTATCCTCTATCCTATCCTATCCTCTGTCCCATCCTATACTCTATCCTATCCTATCCTCTATCCTATCATATCCTCTATCCTATCCTATCCTGTATCCTATCCTATCCTCTATTCTATCCTATCCTCTATCGTATCCTATCCTCTATCCTATCCAATGCTATATCGCATCCTCTATCCTATCCTATCCTCTATCCTATCCTATCCTCTATCCTATCCAGTCCTCTATCATATCCTCTATCATATCCTATCCTCTTTACTATAATATCATCTATCCTATCCTAACCTATCCTCTATCCTTTCCTATCCTCTATCCTATCCTATCCTCTATCCTATCCTATCCTCTATCCTATCCTATCCTCTATCCTATCCTATCCTCTATCCTATCCTATCCTCTATCCAATCCTATCCTCTATCCTATCCTATCATATCCTCTATCCTATCCTATCCTCTATCCTATCCTATCCTCTATCCTATCCAGTCCCCTATCCTATCCTCTATCATATCCTATCCTCTTTACTATAATATCATCTACCCTATCCTATCCTATCCTCTATCCTATCCTATCCTCTATCCTATCCTATCCTCTATCCTATCCTATCCTCTATCCTATCCTATCCTCTATCCTATCCTATCCTCTATCCTATCTTATCCTCTATCCAATCCTATCCTCTATCCTATCCTATCATATCCTCTATCCTATCCTATCCTCTATCCTATCCTATGCTCTATCCTATCCTATCCTCTATCCTATCCTATCCTCTATCCTATCATATCCTCTATCCTATCCTATCCTGTATCCTATCCTATCCTCTATTCTATCCTATCCTCTATCGTATCCTATCCTCTATCCTATCCAATGCTATATCGCATCCTCTATCCTATCCTATCCTCTATCCTATCCTATCCTCTATCCTATCCAGTCCTCTATCATATCCTCTATCATATCCTATCCTCTTTACTATAATATCATCTATCCTATCCTAACCTATCCTCTATCCTTTCCTATCCTCTATCCTATCCTATCCTCTATCCTATCCTATCCTCTATCCTATCCTATCCTCTATCCTATCCTATCCTCTATCCTATCCTATCCTCTATCCAATCCTATCCTCTATCCTATCCTATCATATCCTCTATCCTATCCTATCCTCTATCCTATCCTATCCTCTATCCTATCCAGTCCCCTATCCTATCCTCTATCATATCCTATCCTCTTTACTATAATATCATCTACCCTATCCTATCCTATCCTCTATCCTATCCTATCCTCTATCCTATCCTATCCTCTATCCTATCCTATCCTCTATCCTATCCTATCCTCTATCCTCTCCTATCCTCTATCCTATCCTATCCTCTATCCAATCCTATCCTCTATCCTATCCTATCATATCCTCTATCCTATCCTATCCTCTATCCTATCCTATGCTCTATCCTATCCTATCCTCTATCCTATCCTATCCTCTATCCTATCCTATCCTCTATCCAATCCTATCCTCTATCGTATCCTATCCTCTATCCTATCCAATCCCATATCGTATCCTATATCCTATCCTATCCTCTATCCTATCCTATCCTCTATTCTATCCTATCCTCTATCGTATCCTATCCTCTATCCTATCCAATCCTATATCGTATCCTCTATCCTATCCTATCCTCTATCCTATCATATCCTCTATCCTATCCTATCCTCTATCCTATCATATCCTCTATCCTATCCTATCCTGTATCCTATCCTATCCTCTATTCTATCCAATTCCCTATCCTATCCTCTATCCTATCCTATCCTCTATCCTATCCTATCCTATATCCTATCCTATCCTCTATCCTATCCAATCCCCTATCCTCTCCTCTATCCTATCCTATACTCTATCCTATTCTATACTCTATCCTATCCTTTCCGCTATCCTATCCTATCCTCTATCCTATCCTATCCTCTGTCGTATCCTATCCTCTATCCTATCCACTCCTATATCGTATCCTCTAGCCTATCCTATCCTCTATCCTATCCTATCCTCTATCCTATCCTATCCTCTATCCTATCCTATCCTCTATCCTATCCTATCCTCTATCCTATCCTATCCTCTATCCTATCCTATCCTCTATCCTATCCTATCCTCTATCCTATCATATCCTCTATCCTATCCTATCCTCTATCCTATCCAATCCCATATCGTATCCTCTATCCTATCATATCCTCTATCCTATCCTATCCTCTATCCTATCCTATCCTCTATCCAATCCTATCCTCTATCCTATCCTATCATATCCTCTATCCTATCCTATCCTCTATCCTATCCTATGCTCTATCCTATCCTATCCTCTATCCTATCCTATCCTCTATCCTATTCTATACTCTATCCTATCCTTTCCGCTATCCTATCCTATCCTCTATCCAATCCTATCCTCTATCCTATCCCATCCTCTATCCAATCCTATCCTCTATCCTATCCTATCATATCCTCTATCCTATCCTATCCTCTATCCTATCCTATGCTCTATCATATCCTATCCTCTATCCTATCCTATCGTCTATCCTATTCTATCCTCTATCCTATCCAAACCTATATCCTATTCTCTATCCTATCCTATCCTCTATCCTATCCTATCCTATATCCTATCCTATCCTCTATCCTATCCAATCCCCTATCCTCTCCTCTATCCTATCCTATACTCTATCCTATTCTATACTCTATCCTATCCTTTCCGCTATCCTATCCTATCCTCTATCATATCCTATCCTCTTTACTATAATATCATCTATCCTATCCTATCGTATCCTCTATCCTATCCTATCCTCTATCCTATTCTATCCTCTATCCTATCCAATCCTATATCCTATTCTCTATACTATCCTATACTCTATCATATCCTAACCTCTATCCTATCTTATCCTCTATCCTATTCTATACTCTATCCTATCCTTTCCGCTACCCTATCCTATCCTCTATCCTATCCTATCCTCTATCGTATCCTATCCTCTATCCTATCCTATCCTATCTTCTATCCTATCCTATCCTCTATCCTATCCTATCCTCTATCCTATCCAGTCCCCTATCCTATCCTCAATCATATCCTATCCTCTTTACTATAATATCAACTATCCTATCCTCTATCCTATCCTATCCTATCCTCTATCCTATCCTATCCTCTGTCCCATCCTATACTCTATCCTATCCTATCCTCTATCCTATCATATCCTCTATCCTATCCTATCCTGTATCCTATCCTATCCTCTATTCTATCCTATCCTCTATCGTATCCTATCCTCTATCCTATCCAATGCTATATCGCATCCTCTATCCTATCCTATCCTCTATCCTATCCTATCCTCTATCCTATCCAGTCCTCTATCATATCCTCTATCATATCCTATCCTCTTTACTATAATATCATCTATCCTATCCTAACCTATCCTCTATCCTTTCCTATCCTCTATCCTATCCTATCCTCTATCCTATCCTATCCTCTATCCTATCCTATCCTCTATCCTATCCTATCCTCTATCCTATCCTATCCTCTATCCTATCCAGTCCCCTATCCTATCCTCAATCATATCCTATCCTCTTTACTATAATATCAACTATCCTATCCTCTATCCTATCCTATCCTATCCTCTATCCTATCCTATCCTCTGTCCCATCCTATACTCTATCCTATCCTATCCTCTATCCTATCATATCCTCTATCCTATCCTATCCTGTATCCTATCCTATCCTCTATTCTATCCTATCCTCTATCGTATCCTATCCTCTATCCTATCCAATGCTATATCGCATCCTCTATCCTATCCTATCCTCTATCCTATCCTATCCTCTATCCTATCCAGTCCTCTATCATATCCTCTATCATATCCTATCCTCTTTACTATAATATCATCTATCCTATCCTAACCTATCCTCTATCCTTTCCTATCCTCTATCCTATCCTATCCTCTATCCTATCCTATCCTCTATCCTATCCTATCCTCTATCCTATCCTATCCTCTATCCTATCCTATCCTCTATCCAATCCTATCCTCTATCCTATCCTATCATATCCTCTATCCTATCCTATCCTCTATCCTATCCTATCCTCTATCCTATCCAGTCCCCTATCCTATCCTCTATCATATCCTATCCTCTTTACTATAATATCATCTACCCTATCCTATCCTATCCTCTATCCTATCCTATCCTCTATCCTATCCTATCCTCTATCCTATCCTATCCTCTATCCTATCCTATCCTCTATCCTATCCTATCCTCTATCCTATCTTATCCTCTATCCAATCCTATCCTCTATCCTATCCTATCATATCCTCTATCCTATCCTATCCTCTATCCTATCCTATGCTCTATCCTATCCTATCCTCTATCCTATCCTATCCTCTATCCTATCATATCCTCTATCCTATCCTATCCTGTATCCTATCCTATCCTCTATTCTATCCTATCCTCTATCGTATCCTATCCTCTATCCTATCCAATGCTATATCGCATCCTCTATCCTATCCTATCCTCTATCCTATCCTATCCTCTATCCTATCCAGTCCTCTATCATATCCTCTATCATATCCTATCCTCTTTACTATAATATCATCTATCCTATCCTAACCTATCCTCTATCCTTTCCTATCCTCTATCCTATCCTATCCTCTATCCTATCCTATCCTCTATCCTATCCTATCCTCTATCCTATCCTATCCTCTATCCTATCCTATCCTCTATCCAATCCTATCCTCTATCCTATCCTATCATATCCTCTATCCTATCCTATCCTCTATCCTATCCTATCCTCTATCCTATCCAGTCCCCTATCCTATCCTCTATCATATCCTATCCTCTTTACTATAATATCATCTACCCTATCCTATCCTATCCTCTATCCTATCCTATCCTCTATCCTATCCTATCCTCTATCCTATCCTATCCTCTATCCTATCCTATCCTCTATCCTCTCCTATCCTCTATCCTATCCTATCCTCTATCCAATCCTATCCTCTATCCTATCCTATCATATCCTCTATCCTATCCTATCCTCTATCCTATCCTATGCTCTATCCTATCCTATCCTCTATCCTATCCTATCCTCTATCCTATCCTATCCTCTATCCAATCCTATCCTCTATCGTATCCTATCCTCTATCCTATCCAATCCCATATCGTATCCTATATCCTATCCTATCCTCTATCCTATCCTATCCTCTATTCTATCCTATCCTCTATCGTATCCTATCCTCTATCCTATCCAATCCTATATCGTATCCTCTATCCTATCCTATCCTCTATCCTATCATATCCTCTATCCTATCCTATCCTCTATCCTATCATATCCTCTATCCTATCCTATCCTGTATCCTATCCTATCCTCTATTCTATCCAATTCCCTATCCTATCCTCTATCCTATCCTATCCTCTATCCTATCCTATCCTATATCCTATCCTATCCTCTATCCTATCCAATCCCCTATCCTCTCCTCTATCCTATCCTATACTCTATCCTATTCTATACTCTATCCTATCCTTTCCGCTATCCTATCCTATCCTCTATCCTATCCTATCCTCTGTCGTATCCTATCCTCTATCCTATCCACTCCTATATCGTATCCTCTAGCCTATCCTATCCTCTATCCTATCCTATCCTCTATCCTATCCTATCCTCTATCCTATCCTATCCTCTATCCTATCCTATCCTCTATCCTATCCTATCCTCTATCCTATCCTATCCTCTATCCTATCCTATCCTCTATCCTATCCTATCCTCTATCCTATCATATCCTCTATCCTATCCTATCCTCTATCCTATCCAATCCCATATCGTATCCTCTATCCTATCATATCCTCTATCCTATCCTATCCTCTATCCTATCCTATCCTCTATCCAATCCTACCCTCTATCCTATCCTATCATATCCTCTATCCTATCCTATCCTCTATCCTATCCTATGCTCTATCCTATCCTATCCTCTATCCTATCCTATCCTCTATCCTATTCTATACTCTATCCTATCCTTTCCGCTATCCTATCCTATCCTCTATCCTATCCTATCCTCTATCCTATCCCATCCTCTATCCAATCCTATCCTCTATCCTATCCTATCCTCTATCCTATTCTATACTCTATCCTATCCTTTCCGCTATCCTATCCTATCCTCTATCCTATCCTATCCTCTATCCTATCCCATCCTCTATCCAATCCTATCCTCTATCCTATCCTATCATATCCTCTATCCTATCCTATCCTCTATCCTATCCTATGCTCTATCATATCCTATCCTCTATCCTATCCTATCGTCTATCCTATTCTATCCTCTATCCTATCCAAACCTATATCCTATTCTCTATCCTATCCTATCCTCTATCCTATCCTATCCTATATCCTATCCTATCCTCTATCCTATCCAATCCCCTATCCTCTCCTCTATCCTATCCTATACTCTATCCTATTCTATACTCTATCCTATCCTTTCCGCTATCCTATCCTATCCTCTATCATATCCTATCCTCTTTACTATAATATCATCTATCCTATCCTATCGTATCCTCTATCCTATCCTATCCTCTATCCTATTCTATCCTCTATCCTATCCAATCCTATATCCTATTCTCTATACTATCCTATACTCTATCATATCCTAACCTCTATCCTATCTTATCCTCTATCCTATTCTATACTCTATCCTATCCTTTCCGCTACCCTATCCTATCCTCTATCCTATCCTATCCTCTATCGTATCCTATCCTCTATCCTATCCACTCCTATATCGTATCCTCTAGCCTATCCTATCCTCTATCCTATCCTATCCTCTATCCTATCCTATCCTCTATCCTATCCTATCCTCTATCCTATCCTATCCTCTATCCTATCCTATCCTCTATCCTATCCTATCCTCTATCCTATCCTATCCTCTATCCTATCCAATCCCATATCGTATCCTCTATCCTATCATATCCTCTATCCTATCCTCTATCCTATCCTATTCTCTATCCTATCCTATCCTCAATCCTATCCTATCCTATCCTCCATCCTATCCAATCCCCTATCCTATCCTCAATCCTATCCTATACTCATTCCTATCCTATCCTCAATCCTATCGTATCCTCTATCCTATTGTATCCTCTATCCTATCCTATCCTCTATCCCATCCTATCCTCAATCCTATCCTATCCTATCCTCTATCCTATCCTATCATCTATCATATCCTATCCTCTATCCTATCCTATCGCTTATCCTATCCTATCCTCCATAATATCGTATCCTCTATCTATCCTATCCTCTATCCTATCATATCCTCTATCCTATCCTATCCTGTATCCTATCCTATCCTCTATTCTATCCAATCCCCTATCCTATCCTCTATCCTATCAAATCCTCTATCCTATCCTATCCTCTATCATATCCTATCCTCTATCCTACCTTATCCTCTATCCTATTCTATCCTCTATCCAATCCAATCCTATATCCTATTCACTATCCACTCCTATCCTATCCTCTATCCTATCCTACCCTCTATCCTATCCTATCCTATATCATATCCTATCCTCTATCCTATCCAATCCCCTATCCTCTCCTCTATCCTATCCTATACTCTATCATATCCTAACCTCTATCCTATCTTATCCTCTATCCTATTCTATACTCTATCCTATCCTTTCCGCTACCCTATCCTATATCCTATCCTATCCTCTATCGTATCCTATCCTCTATCCTATCCACTCCTATATCGTATCCTCTAGCCTATCCTATCCTCTATCCTATCCTATCCTCTATCCTATCCTATCCTCTATCGTATCCTATCCTCTATCCTATCCTATCCTATCCTCTATCCTATCCTATCCTCTATCCTATCCAGTCCCCTATCCTATCCTCTATCATATCCTATCCTCTTTACTATAATATCAACTATCCTATCCTCTATCCTATCCTATCCTATCCTCTATCCTATCCTATCCTCTGTCCCATCCTATACTCTATCCTATCCTATCCTCTATCCTATCATATCCTCTATCCTATCCTATCCTGTATCCTATCCTATTCTCTATTCTATCCAATCCCCTATCCTATCCTATCCTCTATCCTATCCTATCCTATCCTGTATCCTATTCTATCCTCTATCCTATCCAATCCTATATCCTATTCTCTATCCTATCCTATCCTATCCTCTATCCTATCCTTCCCTCTATCCTATCCTATCCTATATCCTATCATATCCTCTATCCTATCCTATCCTGTATCCTATTCTATCCTCTATCCTATCCAATCCTATATCCTATTCTCTATCCTATCCTATCCTATCCTCTATCCTATCCTACCCTCTATCCTATCCTATCCTATATCCTATACTATCCTCTATCCTATCCTATCCTCTATCCTATTCTATCCTCTATCCTATCCAATCCTATATCCTATTCTCTATCCTATCCTATCCTCTATCGTATCCTATCCTCTATCCTATCCACTCCTATATCGTATCCTCTAGCCTATCCTATCCTCTATCCTATCCTACCCTCTATCCTATCCTATTCTATATCCTATCCTATCCTCTATCCTATCCTATCTTCAATCCTATCCTATCCTCTATCATATCCTATCCTCTATCGTATCCTATCTTCTATCGTATCCTATCCTCTATCCTATCCAATCCTCTATCCTATCCTCTATCCTATCCTATCCTCTATCCTATCCTATACTCAATCCTATCCTATCCTATCCTCCATCCTGTCCGATACTCCATCCTATCCAATCCCCTATTATATCCTTCTCTACCCTATCCTATCCTCTATCCTATCCTATCCTCTATCCTATCCTCTCCTCAATCCTATCCTATCCTCTATCCTATCCTCTCCTCAATCCTATCCTATCCTCTATCCTATCCTATCCTCTATCCTATTCAATCTCATAACCTATCCTATCCTCTATCATATCCTATCCTCTATCGTATCCTATCTTCTATCGTATCCTATCCTCTATTCTATCCAATCCTGTATCCTATCCTCTATCCTATCCTATCCTCTATCCTATCCTATCCTCTATCCTATCCTATCCTATCCTCCATCCTATCCTATCCTCCAACCTATCCAATCCCCTATCCTATCCTGAATCCTATCCTCTCCTCATTCCTATACTATTGTATCCTCTATCCTATCCTATCCTCTATCCTATCCTACCCTCTATCCTATCCTATTCTATATCCTATCCTATCCTCTATCCTATCCTATCCTCAATCCTATCCTATCCTCTATCCTATCCTATACTCAATCCTATCCTATCCTATCCTCCATCCTGTCCGATCCTCCATCCTATCCAATCCCCTATTATATCCTTCTCTACCCTATCCTATCCTCTATCCTATCCTATCCTCTATCCTATCCTCTCCTCAATCCTATCCTATCCTCTATCCTATCCTCTCCTCAATCCTATCCTATCCTCTATCCTATCCTATCCTCTATCCTATTCAATCTCATATCCTATCCTATCCTCTATCATATCCTATCCTCTATCGTATCCTATCTTCTATCGTATCCTATCCTCTATTCTATCCAATCCTGTATCCTATCCTCTATCCTATCCTATCCTCTATCCTATCCTATCATCTATCCTATCCTATCCTATCCTCCATCCTATCCTATCCTCCATCCTATCCAATCCTATATCCTATTCTCTATCCTATCCTATCCTCTATCGTATCCTATCCTCTATCCTATCCAATCCTCTATCCTATCCTCTATCCTATCCTATACTCAATCCTATCCTATCCTATCCTCCATCCTGTCCGATCCTCCATCCTATCCAATCCCCTATTATATCCTTCTCTACCCTATCCTATCCTCTATCCTATCCTATCCTCTATCCTATCCTCTCCTCAATCCTATCCTATCCTCTATCCTATCCTCTCCTCAATCCTATCCTATCCTCTATCCTATCCTATCCTCTATCCTATTCAATCTCATATCCTATCCTATCCTCTATCATATCCTATCCTCTATCGTATCCTATCTTCTATCGTATCCTATCCTCTATTCTATCCAATCCTGTATCCTATCCTCTATCCTATCCTATCCTCTATCCTATCCTATCCTCTATCCTATCCTATCCTATCCTCCATCCTATCCTATCCTCCATCCTATCCAATCCCCTATCCTATCCTGAAGCCTATCTTCTCCTCATTCCTATACTATTGTATCCTCTATCCTATCCTATCCTCTATCCTATCCTATCCTCAATCCTATCCTATCCTCTATCCTATCCTATCCTCTATCCTATCCTATACTCAATCCTATCCTATCCTATCCTCCATCCTGTCCGATCCTCCATCTTATCCAATCTCTTATCCTATCCTTCTCTACCCTATCCTATCCTCTATCCTATCCTATCCTCTATCCTATCCTATCCTCTATCCTATCTTATCCTCTATCCTATCCTATCCTCTATCCTATCTTATCCTCTATCCTATCCTATACTCTATCCTATTCAATCTCATATCCTATCCTATCCTCTATCATATCCTATCCTCTATCGTATCCTATCTTCTATCGTATCCTATCCTCTATCCTATCCAATCCTCTATCCTATCCTCTATCCTATCCTATTCTCTATCCTATCCTATCCTCAATCCTATCCTATCCTATCCTCCATCCTATCCTATCCTCCATCCTATCCAATCCCCTATCCTATCCTCAATCCTATCCTATCCTCATTCCTATCCTATCCTCAATCCTATCGTATCCTCTATCCTATTGTATCCTCTATCCTATCCTATCCTCTATCCTATCCTATCCTCAATCCTATCCTATCCTCAATCCTATCCTATCCTATCCTCTATCCTATCCTATCATCTATCATATCCTATCCTCTATCCTATCCTATCGTCTATCCTATACTATCCTCTATCCTATCCTATCCTCTATCCTATAATATATTCTATCCCATCCTAATATCTATCCTATCAATCCCCTATCCTATCCTCTATCCTATCCTATCCTCTATCCTATCCAATTCTCTATCCTATCCTATCCTCTATCCAATCCTATCCTTAATCCTATCCTATCCTCAATCCTAACCTATCCTCTATCCTATCCTATCCTCTATCCTATCCTATCCTCTATCCTATCCTATCCTCTATCGTATCCTATCCTCTATCGTATCCAATCCTCTATCCTATCCTCTATCCTATCCTATCCTCTATCCTATCCTATCATCTATCCTATCCTATTCTCTATCCTATCCTATCCTCTATCCTATACTATCCACTATCGTATGCTCTATCCTATCCTATCCTCTATCCTATCCCATCCACTATCGTATGCTCTATCCTATCCTATCCTCTATCCTATCCAATCCCCTATCCTATCCTCTACTCTATCCTATCCTCAACCCTATAATACCATGTATCCTATCCTATTCTCTATCCTATCCTATCCTATCGTGTATCGTATGCTCTATCCTATCCTATCCACTATCCTATCCTATCCTCTATCCAATCCTATCGTCTATCCTACCCTATCCTCTATCCTATCCTATCCTCTATCCTATCCTATCCTCTATCCTATAATATCCTCTATCCCATCCTAATCTCTATCCTATCAATCCCCTATCCTATCCTCTATCCTATCCTATCCTCTATCCTATCCAATTCTCTATCCTATCCTATCCTCTATCCAATCCTATCCTCAATTCAATCCTATCCTCTATCCTATAATATCCTCTATCGTATCCTATCCTATCCTCTACCCTATCCTATCTTCTATCCTATCCTATTCTCTATCCTATCCTATCCTATGCACTATCGTATGCTCTATCCTATCCTATCCTCTATCCTATCCAATCCCCTTTCCTATCCTCTACCCTAGAATACCATGTATCCTATCCTATTCTCTATCCTATCCTATCCTATTCTCTATCCTATCCTATTCTCTATCTTACCCTATGCTCTATCCTATAATATCCTCTATCCCATCCTAATCTCTATCCTATCAATCCCCTATCCTATCCTCTATCCTATCCTATCCTCTATCCTATCCTATTCTCTATCCTACCCTATCCTCTATCCTATAATATCCTCTATCCCATCCTAATCTCTATCCTATCAATCCCCTATCCTATCCTCTATCCTATCCTATTCTCTATCCTATCCTATCCTATGCTCTATCCTATCATATTCTCTATCCTACCCTATGCTCTATCCTATAATATCCTCAATCCCATCCTAATCTCTATCCTATCAATCCCCTATCCTATCCTCTATCCTATCCTATCCTCAATCCTATCCTCTCCTCATTCCTATCCTATCCTATCCTCTATCCTATCCTCTATCCTATCCTCTATCCTATCCTATCCTCTATTCTATCCTCTCCTCAATCCTATCCTATCCTATATCCTATTCTATCCTCTATCCTATCCTATCCTCAATCCAACCCTATACTCTATCCTATCCTATCCTCTATCGTATCCTATAATCTATCCTATCCAATCCTCTATCCTATAATATATTCTATCCCATCCTAATCTCTATCCTATAAATCCCCTATCCTATCCTCTATCCTATCCTATCCTCTATCCTATCCAATTCTCTATCCTATCCTATCCTCAATCCAATCCTATCCTCAATTCAATCCTATCCTCTATCCTATAATATCCTCTATCCTATCCTATCCTATCCTCTATCCTATCCTCTCCTCAATCCTATCCTATCCTCTATCCTATTCTATCCTCTATCCTATCCTATCCTCAATCCAATCCTATCCTCTATCCTATCCTATCCTCTATCCTATCTTATCCTCTATCCTATCCTGTACTCTATTCTATCCTATCCTCTATCTTATCCTATCCATTATCCTATCCTATCCTCAATCCAATCCTATCCTCCATCCTATCCAATCCCCTATCCTATCCTCAATCCTATCCTATCCTCATTCCTATCCTATCCTCAATCCTATCGTATCCTCTATCCTATAGTATCCTCTATCCTATCCTATCCTCTATCCTATCTTATCCTCAATCCTATCCTATCCTCAATCCTATCCTATCCTATCCTCTATCCTATCCTATCATCTATCATATCCTATCCTCTATCCTATCCTATCGTCTATCCTATACTATCCTCTATCCTATCCTATCCTCTATCCTATAATATATTCTATCCCGTCCTAATCTCTATCCTATCAATCCCCTATCCTATCCTCTATCCTATCCTATCCTCTATCCTATCCAATTCTCTATCCTATCCTATCCTCTATCCAATACTATCCTCAATTCAATCCTATCCTCTATCCTATAATATCCTCTATCCTATCCTATCCTATCCTCTATCCTATCCTCTCCTCAATCCTATCCTATCCTCTATCCTATTCTATCCTCTATCCTATCCTATCCTCAAACCAATCCTATCCTCTATCCTATAATATCCTCTATCCTATCCTATCCTATCCTCTATCCTATCCTCTATCCTATCCTCTATCCTATCCTATCCTCTATACTCTCCTCTCCTCAATCCTATCCTATCCTCAATCCTATCCTATCCTCTATCCTATCTTATCCTCTATCCTATCCAATCCCCTATCCTATCCTCTACCCTATAATACCATGTATCCTATCCTATTCTCTATCCTATCCTATCTTATCCTCTATCGTATGCTCTATCCTATCCTATCCACTATCCAATCCTATACTCTATCATATCCTATCCCCTATCCTATCCTTAATCCTATCCTATCCTCAATCCTAACCTATCCTCTATCCTATCCTATTCTCTATCCTATCCTATCCTCTATCCTATCCTATCCTCTATCCTATCCTATCCTCTATCCTATCTTATCCTCTATCCTATCCTGTCCTCTATTCTATCCTATCCTCTATCTTATCATATCCACTATCCTATCCTATACTCTATCCTATTCTATCCTCTATCTTATCATATCCACTATCCTATCCTATACTCTATCCTATTCTATCCTCTATCCTATCCTATCATCAATCCAATGCTATCCACTATCCTATCCTATCCTCTATCGTATCCTATCCTCTATCGTATCCAATCCTCTATCCTATCCTCTATCCTATCCTATCCTCTATCCTATCCTATTCTCTATCCTATCCTATCCTCTATCCTATCCTATTCTCTATCCTACCCTATCCTCTATCCTATAATATCCTCTATCCCATCCTAATCTCTATCCTATCAATCCCCTATCCTATCCTCTATCCTATCCTATTCTCTATCCTATCCTATCCTATGCTCTATCCTATCATATTCTCTATCCTACCCTATGCTCTATCCTATAATATCCTCAATCCCACCCTAATCTCTATCCCATCAATCCCCTATCCTATCCTCTATCCTATCCTATCCTCAATCCTATCCTATCCCCATTCCTATCCTATCCTATCCTCTATCCTATCCTATCCTCTATCCTATCCTCTATCCTATCCTCTATCCTATCCTCTATCCTATCCTCTATCCTATCCTATCCTCTATTCTATCCTCTCCTCAATCCTATCCTATCCTATATCCTATTCTATCCTCTATCCTATCCTATCCTCAATCCAACCCTATACTCTATCCTATCCTATCCTCTATCGTATCCTATAATCTATCCTATCCAATCCTCTATCCTATAATATATTCTATCCCATCCTAATCTCTATCCTATAAATCCCCTATCCTATCCTCTATCCTATCCTATCCTCTATCCTATCCAATTCTCTATCCTATCCTATCCTCAATCCAATCCTATCCTCAATTCAATCCTATCCTCTATCCTATAATATCCTCTATCCTATCCTATCCTATCCTCTATCCTTTCCTCTCCTCAATCCTATCCTATCCTCTATCCTATTCTATCCTCTATCCTATCCTATCCTCAATCCAATCCTATCCTCTATCCTATCCTATCCTCTATCCTATCTTATCCTCTATCCTATCCTGTACTCTATTCTATCCTATCCTCTATCTTATCCTATCCATTATCCTATCCTATCCTCAATCCAATCCTATCCTCCATCCTATCCAATCCCCTATCCTATCCTCAATCCTATCCTATCCTCATTCCTATCCTATCCTCAATCCTATCGTATCCTCTATCCTATAGTATCCTCTATCCTATCCTATCCTCTATCCTATCTTATCCTCAATCCTATCCTATCCTCAATCCTATCCTATCCTATCCTCTATCCTATCCTCTCCTCAATCCTATCCTATCCTCTATCCTATTCTATCCTCTATCCTATCCTATCCTCAATCCAATCCTATCCTCTATCCTATAATATCCTCTATCCTATCCTATCCTATCCTCTATCCTATCCTCTATCCTATCCTCTATCCTATCCTCTATCCTATCCTATCCTCTATACTCTCCTCTCCTCAATCCTATCCTATCCTCAATCCTATCCTATCCTCTATCCTATCTTATCCTCTATCCTATCCAATCCCCTATCCTATCCTCTACCCTATAATACCATGTATCCTATCCTATTCTCTATCCTATCCTATCCTATCCTCTATCGTATGCTCTATCCTATCCTATCCACTATCCAATCCTATACTCTATCATATCCTATCCCCTATCCTATCCTTAATCCTATCCTATCCTCAATCCTAACCTATCCTCTATCCTATCCTATTCTCTATCCTATCCTATCCTCTATCCTATCCTATCCTCTATCCTATCCTATCCTCTATCCTATCTTATCCTCTATCCTATCCTGTCCTCTATTCTATCCTATCCTCTATCTTATCATATCCACTATCCTATCCTATACTCTATCCTATTCTATCCTCTATCTTATCATATCCACTATCCTATCCTATACTCTATCCTATTCTATCCTCTATCCTATCCTATCATCAATCCAATGCTATCCTCTATCCTATCCTATCCTCTATCGTATCCTATCCTCTATCGTATCCAATCCTCTATCCTATCCTCTATCCTATCCTATCCTCTATCCTATCCTATCATCTATCCTATCCTATTCTCTATCCTATCCTATCCTCTATCCTATTCTATCCACAATCGTATGCTCTATCTTATCCAATCCCCTATCCTATCCTCTACCCTATCCTATCCTCAACCCTATAATACCATGTATCCTATCCTATTCTCTATCGTATCCTATCCTTTCCTCTATCGTATGCTCTATCCTATCCAATCCCCTATCCTATCCTCTACCCTATCCTATCCTCAACCCTATAATACCATGTATCCTATCCTATTCTCTATCCTATCCTATCCTATCCTCCATCGTATGCTCTATCCTATCCTATCCACTATCCTATCCTATCCTCTATCCTATCCTATCGTCTATCCTATCCTATCCTCTATCCTATCCTATCCTCTATCCTATCCTATCCTCTATCCTATAATATCCTCTATCCCATCCTAATCTCTATCCTATCAATCCCCTATCCTATCGTCTATCCTATCCTATCCTCTATCCTATCCAATTCTCTATCCTATCCTATCCTCTATCATATCCTATCCTCTATCCTATCCTATCCTCTATCCTATCCTATCCTCTATCCTATCCTCTCCTCAATCCTATCCTATCCTCAATCCTAACCTAACCTCTATCCTATCCTATTCTCTATCCTATCCTATCCTCTATCCTATCCTATCCTCTATCCTATCCTATCCTCTATCCTATCCTCTCCTCAATCCTATCCTATCCTCTATCCTATCCTATCCTCTATCCTATTCAATCTCATATCCTATCCTATCCTCTATCATATCCTATCCTCTATCGTATCATATCTTCTATCGTATCCTATCCTCTATCCTATCCAATCCTCTATCCTATCCTCTATCCTATCCTGTCCTCTATCCTATCCTATCCTCAATCCTATCCTATCCTATCCTCCATCCTATCCTATCCTCCATCCTATCCAATCCCCTATCCTATCCTCAATCCTATCCTATCCTATCCTCAATCCTATCGTATCCTCTATCCTATAGTATCCTCTATCCTATCCTATCCTCTATCCTATCCTATCCTCAATCCTATCCTATCCTCAATCCTATCCTATCCTATCCTCTATCCTATCCTATCATCTATCATATCCTATCCTCTATCCTATCCTATCGTCTATCCTATCCTATCCTCTATCCTATCCTATCCTCTATCCTATCCTCTCCTCAATCCTATCCTATCCTCTATCCTATCCTCTATCCTATCCTCTCCTCAATCCTATCCTATCCTCTATCCTATCCTATCCCCTATCCTATTCAATCTCATATCCTATCCTATCCTCTATCATATCCTATCCTCTATCGTATCCTATCTTCTATCGTATCCTATCCTCTATCCTATCCTATCCTCTATCCTATCCTCTATCCTATCCTCTATCCTATCCTCTACCCTATCCTATCCTCTATTATATCCAATTCTCTATCCTATCCTATCCTCTATCATATCCTATCCTATATCCTATCCTATCCTCTATCCTATCCTATCCTCTATCCTATCCTCTCCTCAATCCTATCCTATCCTCAATCCTATCCTATCCTCAATCCTATCCTATCCTCTATCCTATCCTGTACTCTATTCTATCCTATCCTCTATCTTATCCTATCCACTATCCTATCCTATCCTCTATCCTATTCTATCCTCTATTCTATCCTATCCTCAATCCAATCCTATCCTCTATCCTATAATATCCTCTATCCTATCCTATCCTATCCTCTATCCTATCCAATTCTCTATCCTATCCTATCCTCTATCATATCCTATCATCTATCATATCCTATTCTCTATCCTATCCTATCGTCTATCCTATCCTATCCTCTATCCTATCCTATCCCTTACCCTATAATATATTCTATCCCATCCTAATCTCTATCCTATCAATCCCCTATCCTATCCTCTATCCTATCCTATCCTCTATCCTATCCAATTCTCTATCCTATCATATCCTCTATCATATCCTATCCTCTATCCTATCCTATCCTCTATCCTATCCTATCCTCTATCCTATCCTCTCCTCAATCCTATCCTATCCTCTATCCTATCCTATCCCCTATCCTATTCAATCTCATATCCTATCCTATCCTCTATCATATCCTATCCTCTATCGTATCCTATCTTCTATCGTATCCTATCCTCTATCCTATCCTATCCTCTATCCTATAATATCCTCTATCCCATCCTAATCTCTATCCTATCAATCCCCTATCCTATCCTCTATCCTATCCTATTCTCTATCCTATCCTATCCTATGCTCTATCCTATCATATTCTCTATCCTACCCTATGCTCTATCCTATAATATCCTCAATCCCACCCTAATCTCTATCCCATCAATCCCCTATCCTATCCTCTATCCTATCCTATCCTCAATCCTATCCTATCCCCATTCCTATCCTATCCTATCCTCTATCCTATCCTATCCTCTATCCTATCCTCTATCCTATCCTCTATCCTATCCTCTATCCTATCCTCTATCCTATCCTATCCTCTATTCTATCCTCTCCTCAATCCTATCCTATCCTATATCCTATTCTATCCTCTATCCTATCCTATCCTCAATCCAACCCTATACTCTATCCTATCCTATCCTCTATCGTATCCTATAATCTATCCTATCCAATCCTCTATCCTATAATATATTCTATCCCATCCTAATCTCTATCCTATAAATCCCCTATCCTATCCTCTATCCTATCCTATCCTCTATCCTATCCAATTCTCTATCCTATCCTATCCTCAATCCAATCCTATCCTCAATTCAATCCTATCCTCTATCCTATAATATCCTCTATCCTATCCTATCCTATCCTCTATCCTATCCTCTCCTCAATCCTATCCTATCCTCTATCCTATTCTATCCTCTATCCTATCCTATCCTCAATCCAATCCTATCCTCTATCCTATCCTATCCTCTATCCTATCTTATCCTCTATCCTATCCTGTACTCTATTCTATCCTATCCTCTATCTTATCCTATCCATTATCCTATCCTATCCTCAATCCAATCCTATCCTCCATCCTATCCAATCCCCTATCCTATCCTCAATCCTATCCTATCCTCATTCCTATCCTATCCTCAATCCTATCGTATCCTCTATCCTATAGTATCCTCTATCCTATCCTATCCTCTATCCTATCTTATCCTCAACCCTATCCTATCCTCAATCCTATCCTATCCTATCCTCTATCCTATCCTCTCCTCAATCCTATCCTATCCTCTATCCTATTCTATCCTCTATCCTATCCTATCCTCAATCCAATCCTATCCTCTATCCTATAATATCCTCTATCCTATCCTATCCTATCCTCTATCCTATCCTCTATCCTATCCTCTATCCTATCCTCTATCCTATCCTATCCTCTATACTCTCCTCTCCTCAATCCTATCCTATCCTCAATCCTATCCTATCCTCTATCCTATCTTATCCTCTATCCCATCAATCCCCTATCCTATCCTCTATCCTATCCTATCCTCAATCCTATCCTATCCCCATTCCTATCCTATCCTATCCTCTATCCTATCCTATCCTCTATCCTATCCTCTATCCTATCCTCTATCCTATCCTCTATCCTATCCTCTATCCTATCCTATCCTCTATTCTATCCTCTCCTCAATCCTATCCTATCCTATATCCTATTCTATCCTCTATCCTATCCTATCCTCAATCCAACCCTATACTCTATCCTATCCTATCCTCTATCGTATCCTATAATCTATCCTATCCAATCCTCTATCCTATAATATATTCTATCCCATCCTAATCTCTATCCTATAAATCCCCTATCCTATCCTCTATCCTATCCTATCCTCTATCCTATCCAATTCTCTATCCTATCCTATCCTCAA
Organism: Halictus rubicundus; assembly: GCF_050948215.1. NCBI lineage: Eukaryota > Metazoa > Arthropoda > Insecta > Hymenoptera > Halictidae > Halictus > Halictus rubicundus. The sequence continues at coordinate 26,066 of NW_027488763.1, read as the reverse complement.
TCCAATCCTATCCTCAATTCAATCCTATCCTCTATCCTATAATATCCTCTATCCTATCCTATCCTATCCTCTATCCTATCCTCTCCTCAATCCTATCCTATCCTCTATCCTATTCTATCCTCTATCCTATCCTATCCTCAATCCAATCCTATCCTCTATCCTATCCTATCCTCTATCCTATCTTATCCTCTATCCTATCCTGTACTCTATTCTATCCTATCCTCTATCTTATCCTATCCATTATCCTATCCTATCCTCAATCCAATCCTATCCTCCATCCTATCCAATCCCCTATCCTATCCTCAATCCTATCCTATCCTCATTCCTATCCTATCCTCAATCCTATCGTATCCTCTATCCTATAGTATCCTCTATCCTATCCTATCCTCTATCCTATCTTATCCTCAATCCTATCCTATCCTCAATCCTATCCTATCCTATCCTCTATCCTATCCTCTCCTCAATCCTATCCTATCCTCTATCCTATTCTATCCTCTATCCTATCCTATCCTCAATCCAATCCTATCCTCTATCCTATAATATCCTCTATCCTATCCTATCCTATCCTCTATCCTATCCTCTATCCTATCCTCTATCCTATCCTCTATCCTATCCTATCCTCTATACTCTCCTCTCCTCAATCCTATCCTATCCTCAATCCTATCCTATCCTCTATCCTATCTTATCCTCTATCCTATCCAATCCCCTATCCTATCCTCTACCCTATAATACCATGTATCCTATCCTATTCTCTATCCTATCCTATCCTATCCTCTATCGTATGCTCTATCCTATCCTATCCACTATCCAATCCTATACTCTATCATATCCTATCCCCTATCCTATCCTTAATCCTATCCTATCCTCAATCCTAACCTATCCTCTATCCTATCCTATTCTCTATCCTATCCTATCCTCTATCCTATCCTATCCTCTATCCTATCCTATCCTCTATCCTATCTTATCCTCTATCCTATCCTGTCCTCTATTCTATCCTATCCTCTATCTTATCATATCCACTATCCTATCCTATACTCTATCCTATTCTATCCTCTATCTTATCATATCCACTATCCTATCCTATACTCTATCCTATTCTATCCTCTATCCTATCCTATCATCAATCCAATGCTATCCTCTATCCTATCCTATCCTCTATCGTATCCTATCCTCTATCGTATCCAATCCTCTATCCTATCCTCTATCCTATCCTATCCTCTATCCTATCCTATCATCTATCCTATCCTATTCTCTATCCTATCCTATCCTCTATCCTATTCTATCCACTATCGTATGCTCTATCCTATCCAATCCCCTATCCTATCCTCTACCCTATCCTATCCTCAACCCTATAATACCATGTATCCTATCCTATTCTCTATCGTATCCTATCCTTTCCTCTATCGTATGCTCTATCCTATCCAATCCCCTATCCTATCCTCTACCCTATCCTATCCTCAACCCTATAATACCATGTATCCTATCCTATTCTCTATCCTATCCTATCCTATCCTCCATCGTATGCTCTATCCTATCCTATCCACTATCCTATCCTATCCTCTATCCTATCCTATCGTCTATCCTATCCTATCCTCTATCCTATCCTATCCTCTATCCTATCCTATCCTCTATCCTATAATATCCTCTATCCCATCCTAATCTCTATCCTATCAATCCCCTATCCTATCGTCTATCCTATCCTATCCTCTATCCTATCCAATTCTCTATCCTATCCTATCCTCTATCATATCCTATCCTCTATCCTATCCTATCCTCTATCCTATCCTATCCTCTATCCTATCCTCTCCTCAATCCTATCCTATCCTCAATCCTAACCTAACCTCTATCCTATCCTATTCTCTATCCTATCCTATCCTCTATCCTATCCTATCCTCTATCCTATCCTATCCTCTATCCTATCCTCTCCTCAATCCTATCCTATCCTCTATCCTATCCTATCCTCTATCCTATTCAATCTCATATCCTATCCTATCCTCTATCATATCCTATCCTCTATCGTATCATATCTTCTATCGTATCCTATCCTCTATCCTATCCAATCCTCTATCCTATCCTCTATCCTATCCTGTCCTCTATCCTATCCTATCCTCAATCCTATCCTATCCTATCCTCCATCCTATCCTATCCTCCATCCTATCCAATCCCCTATCCTATCCTCAATCCTATCCTATCCTATCCTCAATCCTATCGTATCCTCTATCCTATAGTATCCTCTATCCTATCCTATCCTCTATCCTATCCTATCCTCAATCCTATCCTATCCTCAATCCTATCCTATCCTATCCTCTATCCTATCCTATCATCTATCATATCCTATCCTCTATCCTATCCTATCGTCTATCCTATCCTATCCTCTATCCTATCCTATCCTCTATCCTATCCTCTCCTCAATCCTATCCTATCCTCTATCCTATCCTCTATCCTATCCTCTCCTCAATCCTATCCTATCCTCTATCCTATCCTATCCCCTATCCTATTCAATCTCATATCCTATCCTATCCTCTATCATATCCTATCCTCTATCGTATCCTATCTTCTATCGTATCCTATCCTCTATCCTATCCTATCCTCTATCCTATCCTCTATCCTATCCTCTATCCTATCCTCTACCCTATCCTATCCTCTATTATATCCAATTCTCTATCCTATCCTATCCTCTATCATATCCTATCCTATATCCTATCCTATCCTCTATCCTATCCTATCCTCTATCCTATCCTCTCCTCAATCCTATCCTATCCTCAATCCTATCCTATCCTCAATCCTATCCTATCCTCTATCCTATCCTGTACTCTATTCTATCCTATCCTCTATCTTATCCTATCCACTATCCTATCCTATCCTCTATCCTATTCTATCCTCTATTCTATCCTATCCTCAATCCAATCCTATCCTCTATCCTATAATATCCTCTATCCTATCCTATCCTATCCTCTATCCTATCCAATTCTCTATCCTATCCTATCCTCTATCATATCCTATCATCTATCATATCCTATTCTCTATCCTATCCTATCGTCTATCCTATCCTATCCTCTATCCTATCCTATCCCTTACCCTATAATATATTCTATCCCATCCTAATCTCTATCCTATCAATCCCCTATCCTATCCTCTATCCTATCCTATCCTCTATCCTATCCAATTCTCTATCCTATCCTATCCTCTATCATATCCTATCCTCTATCCTATCCTATCCTCTATCCTATCCTATCCTCTATCCTATCCTCTCCTCAATCCTATCCTATCCTCTATCCTATCCTATCCCCTATCCTATTCAATCTCATATCCTATCCTATCCTCTATCATATCCTATCCTCTATCGTATCCTATCTTCTATCGTATCCTATCCTCTATCCTATCCTATCCTCTATCCTATAATATCCTCTATCCCATCCTAATCTCTATCCTATCAATCCCCTATCCTATCCTCTATCCTATCCTATTCTCTATCCTATCCTATCCTATGCTCTATCCTATCATATTCTCTATCCTACCCTATGCTCTATCCTATAATATCCTCAATCCCACCCTAATCTCTATCCCATCAATCCCCTATCCTATCCTCTATCCTATCCTATCCTCAATCCTATCCTATCCCCATTCCTATCCTATCCTATCCTCTATCCTATCCTATCCTCTATCCTATCCTCTATCCTATCCTCTATCCTATCCTCTATCCTATCCTCTATCCTATCCTATCCTCTATTCTATCCTCTCCTCAATCCTATCCTATCCTATATCCTATTCTATCCTCTATCCTATCCTATCCTCAATCCAACCCTATACTCTATCCTATCCTATCCTCTATCGTATCCTATAATCTATCCTATCCAATCCTCTATCCTATAATATATTCTATCCCATCCTAATCTCTATCCTATAAATCCCCTATCCTATCCTCTATCCTATCCTATCCTCTATCCTATCCAATTCTCTATCCTATCCTATCCTCAATCCAATCCTATCCTCAATTCAATCCTATCCTCTATCCTATAATATCCTCTATCCTATCCTATCCTATCCTCTATCCTATCCTCTCCTCAATCCTATCCTATCCTCTATCCTATTCTATCCTCTATCCTATCCTATCCTCAATCCAATCCTATCCTCTATCCTATCCTATCCTCTATCCTATCTTATCCTCTATCCTATCCTGTACTCTATTCTATCCTATCCTCTATCTTATCCTATCCATTATCCTATCCTATCCTCAATCCAATCCTATCCTCCATCCTATCCAATCCCCTATCCTATCCTCAATCCTATCCTATCCTCATTCCTATCCTATCCTCAATCCTATCGTATCCTCTATCCTATAGTATCCTCTATCCTATCCTATCCTCTATCCTATCTTATCCTCAACCCTATCCTATCCTCAATCCTATCCTATCCTATCCTCTATCCTATCCTATCATCTATCATATCCTATCCTCTATCCTATCCTATCGTCTATCCTATCCTATCCTCTATCCTATCCTATCCTCTATCCTATCCTCTCCTCAATCCTATCCTATCCTCTATCCTATCCTCTATCCTATCCTCTCCTCAATCCTATCCTATCCTCTATCCTATCCTATCCCCTATCCTATTCAATCTCATATCCTATCCTATCCTCTATCATATCCTATCCTCTATCGTATCCTATCTTCTATCGTATCCTATCCTCTATCCTATCCTATCCTCTATCCTATCCTCTATCCTATCCTCTATCCTATCCTCTACCCTATCCTATCCTCTATTATATCCAATTCTCTATCCTATCCTATCCTCTATCATATCCTATCCTATATCCTATCCTATCCTCTATCCTATCCTATCCTCTATCCTATCCTCTCCTCAATCCTATCCTATCCTCAATCCTATCCTATCCTCAATCCTATCCTATCCTCTATCCTATCCTGTACTCTATTCTATCCTATCCTCTATCTTATCCTATCCACTATCCTATCCTATCCTCTATCCTATTCTATCCTCTATTCTATCCTATCCTCAATCCAATCCTATCCTCTATCCTATAATATCCTCTATCCTATCCTATCCTATCCTCTATCCTATCCAATTCTCTATCCTATCCTATCCTCTATCATATCCTATCATCTATCATATCCTATTCTCTATCCTATCCTATCGTCTATCCTATCCTATCCTCTATCCTATCCTATCCCTTACCCTATAATATATTCTATCCCATCCTAATCTCTATCCTATCAATCCCCTATCCTATCCTCTATCCTATCCTATCCTCTATCCTATCCAATTCTCTATCCTATCCTATCCTCTATCATATCCTATCCTCTATCCTATCCTATCCTCTATCCTATCCTATCCTCTATCCTATCCTCTCCTCAATCCTATCCTATCCTCTATCCTATCCTATCCCCTATCCTATTCAATCTCATATCCTATCCTATCCTCTATCATATCCTATCCTCTATCGTATCCTATCTTCTATCGTATCCTATCCTCTATCCTATCCTATCCTCTATCCTATAATATCCTCTATCCCATCCTAATCTCTATCCTATCAATCCCCTATCCTATCCTCTATCCTATCCTATTCTCTATCCTATCCTATCCTATGCTCTATCCTATCATATTCTCTATCCTACCCTATGCTCTATCCTATAATATCCTCAATCCCACCCTAATCTCTATCCCATCAATCCCCTATCCTATCCTCTATCCTATCCTATCCTCAATCCTATCCTATCCCCATTCCTATCCTATCCTATCCTCTATCCTATCCTATCCTCTATCCTATCCTCTATCCTATCCTCTATCCTATCCTCTATCCTATCCTCTATCCTATCCTATCCTCTATTCTATCCTCTCCTCAATCCTATCCTATCCTATATCCTATTCTATCCTCTATCCTATCCTATCCTCAATCCAACCCTATACTCTATCCTATCCTATCCTCTATCGTATCCTATAATCTATCCTATCCAATCCTCTATCCTATAATATATTCTATCCCATCCTAATCTCTATCCTATAAATCCCCTATCCTATCCTCTATCCTATCCTATCCTCTATCCTATCCAATTCTCTATCCTATCCTATCCTCAATCCAATCCTATCCTCAATTCAATCCTATCCTCTATCCTATAATATCCTCTATCCTATCCTATCCTATCCTCTATCCTATCCTCTCCTCAATCCTATCCTATCCTCTATCCTATTCTATCCTCTATCCTATCCTATCCTCAATCCAATCCTATCCTCTATCCTATCCTATCCTCTATCCTATCTTATCCTCTATCCTATCCTGTACTCTATTCTATCCTATCCTCTATCTTATCCTATCCATTATCCTATCCTATCCTCAATCCAATCCTATCCTCCATCCTATCCAATCCCCTATCCTATCCTCAATCCTATCCTATCCTCATTCCTATCCTATCCTCAATCCTATCGTATCCTCTATCCTATAGTATCCTCTATCCTATCCTATCCTCTATCCTATCTTATCCTCAACCCTATCCTATCCTCAATCCTATCCTATCCTATCCTCTATCCTATCCTCTCCTCAATCCTATCCTATCCTCTATCCTATTCTATCCTCTATCCTATCCTATCCTCAATCCAATCCTATCCTCTATCCTATAATATCCTCTATCCTATCCTATCCTATCCTCTATCCTATCCTCTATCCTATCCTCTATCCTATCCTATCCTCTATACTCTCCTCTCCTCAATCCTATCCTATCCTCAATCCTATCCTATCCTCTATCCTATCTTATCCTCTATCCTATCCAATCCCCTATCCTATCCTCTACCCTATAATACCATGTATCCTATCCTATTCTCTATCCTATCCTATCCTATCCTCTATCGTATGCTCTATCCTATCCTATCCACTATCCAATCCTATACTCTATCATATCCTATCCCCTATCCTATCCTTAATCCTATCCTATCCTCAATCCTAACCTATCCTCTATCCTATCCTATTCTCTATCCTATCCTATCCTCTATCCTATCCTATCCTCTATCCTATCCTATCCTCTATCCTATCCTCTCCTCAATCCTATCCTATCCTCAATCCTAACCTAACCTCTATCCTATCCTATTCTCTATCCTATCCTATCCTCTATCCTATCCTATCCTCTATCCTATCCTATCCTCTATCCTATCCTCTCCTCAATCCTATCCTATCCTCTATCCTATCCTATCCTCTATCCTATTCAATCTCATATCCTATCCTATCCTCTATCATATCCTATCCTCTATCGTATCATATCTTCTATCGTATCCTATCCTCTATCCTATCCAATCCTCTATCCTATCCTCTATCCTATCCTGTCCTCTATCCTATCCTATCCTCAATCCTATCCTATCCTATCCTCCATCCTATCCTATCCTCCATCCTATCCAATCCCCTATCCTATCCTCAATCCTATCCTATCCTATCCTCAATCCTATCGTATCCTCTATCCTATAGTATCCTCTATCCTATCCTATCCTCTATCCTATCCTATCCTCAATCCTATCCTATCCTCAATCCTATCCTATCCTATCCTCTATCCTATCCTATCATCTATCATATCCTATCCTCTATCCTATCCTCTCCTCAATCCTATCCTATCCTCTATCCTATCCTATCCCCTATCCTATTCAATCTCATATCCTATCCTATCCTCTATCATATCCTATCCTCTATCGTATCCTATCTTCTATCGTATCCTATCCTCTATCCTATCCTATCCTCTATCCTATCCTCTATCCTATCCTCTACCCTATCCTATCCTCTATTATATCCAATTCTCTATCCTATCCTATCCTCTATCATATCCTATCCTATATCCTATCCTATCCTCTATCCTATCCTATCCTCTATCCTATCCTCTCCTCAATCCTATCCTATCCTCAATCCTATCCTATCCTCAATCCTATCCTATCCTCTATCCTATCCTGTACTCTATTCTATCCTATCCTCTATCTTATCCTATCCACTATCCTATCCTATCCTCTATCCTATTCTATCCTCTATTCTATCCTATCCTCAATCCAATCCTATCCTCTATCCTATAATATCCTCTATCCTATCCTATCCTATCCTCTATCCTATCCAATTCTCTATCCTATCCTATCCTCTATCATATCCTATCATCTATCATATCCTATTCTCTATCCTATCCTATCGTCTATCCTATCCTATCCTCTATCCTATCCTATCCCTTACCCTATAATATATTCTATCCCATCCTAATCTCTATCCTATCAATCCCCTATCCTATCCTCTATCCTATCCTATCCTCTATCCTATCCAATTCTCTATCCTATCCTATCCTCTATCATATCCTATCCTCTATCCTATCCTATCCTCTATCCTATCCTATCCTCTATCCTATCCTCTCCTCAATCCTATCCTATCCTCTATCCTATCCTATCCCCTATCCTATTCAATCTCATATCCTATCCTATCCTCTATCATATCCTATCCTCTATCGTATCCTATCTTCTATCGTATCCTATCCTCTATCCTATTCTATCCTCTATCCTATCCTCTATCCTATCCTCTACCCTATCCTATCCTCTATTATATCCAATTCTCTATCCTATCCTATCCTCTATCATATCCTATCCTATATCCTATCCTATCCTCTATCCTATCCTATCCTCTATCCTATCCTCTCCTCAATCCTATCCTATCCTCAATCCTATCCTATCCTCAATCCTATCCTATCCTCTATCCTATCTTATCCTCTATCCTATCCTGTACTCTATTCTATCCTATCCTCTATCTTATCCTATCCACTATCCTATCCTATCCTCTATCCTATTCTATCCTCTATTCTATCCTATCCTCAATCCAATCCTATCCTCTATCCTATAATATCCTCTATCCTATCCTATCCTATCCTCTATCCTATCCAATTCTCTATCCTATCCTATCCTCTATCCTATCCTATCCTCTATCCTATCCTATCCTCTATCCTATCCTATCCTCTATCCTATCCAGTCCCCTATCCTATCCTCTATCATATCCTATCCTCTTTACTATAATATCATCTATCCTATCCTATCCGATCCTCTATCCTATCCTATCCTCTATCCTATCCTATTCTCTATCCTATCCTATCCTCTATCCTATCCTATCCTCTATCCTATCATATCCTCTATCCTATCCTATCCTGTATCCTATCCTATCCTCTATTCTATCCAATCCCCTATCCTATCCTCTATCCTATCCTATCCTCTATCCTATCCTATCCTCTATCATATCCTATCCTCTATCCTATCTTATCCTCTATCCTATTCTATCCTCTATCCAATCCAATCCTATATCCTATTCACTGTCCAATCCTATCCTATCCTCTATCGTATCCTATCCTCTATCCTATCCAATCGTCTATCCTATCCTCTATCTTATCCTATCTTCTATATTATAATATTCTCTATCCTATCCTATCCTCTATCCTATCCAATCCTGTATCCTATCCTCTATCCTATCCTATCCTCTATCCTATCCTATCCTCTACCCTATCTTATCCTCTATCCTATCCTGTACTCTATTCTATCATATCCTCTATCTTATCCTATCCACTATCCTATCCTATCCTCTATCCTATCCAATCCTCTATCGTATCCTCTATCCTATCCTACCCTCTATCCTATCCTACCCTCTATCCTATCGTATCCTCTATCCTATCCTATCCTAAATCCTATCCTATCCTCAATCCTATCCTATCCTGAACCCTATCCTATCCTCAACGCTATCGTATCCCGTATTCTATCCTATCCTCTATCCTATCCTATCCTCTATGCTATCCAATCCGCAATTCTTTCCTCTATCCTATCCTATCGTCTATCCTATCCTATCCTCCATAATATCGTATCCTCTATCCTATCCTATCCTCTATCCTGTAATATCATCTATCCTATCCTATTCTCTATCCTATCCTATCGTATCCACTATCGTATCCTATCCTCTATCCTATCCAATCCTCTATCGTATCCTCTATCCTATCCTACCCTCTATCCTATCCTACCCTTTATCCTATCGTATCCTCTATCCTATCCTAGCCTCAATTCTATCGTATCCTCTATCCTATCCTATCCTCAATCCTATCCTATCTTATCCTCTATCCAATCCTATCCCCAATCCTATAAAATACTCTATCCTATCCTATCCTCTATCATATAATACCCTCTATCGTATCCTATATACTACACTATCTTATCCTTTATCCTATAATATCCTCTATCCTATCCTATCCTCTATCCTATTCTATCCTCTATCCTATCCTATCCTCTATCCTATCCTATCCTCTATCCTATCCTATACTCAATCCTATCCTATCCTATCCTCCATCCTGTCCGATCCTCCATCTTATCCAATCCCCTATACTATCCTTCTCTACCCTATCCTATCCTCTATCCTATCCTATCCTCTATCCTATCCTATCCTCAATCCTATCCTATCCTCTATCCTATCCTATCCTCTATCCTATCCTATACTCAATCCTATCCTATCCTATCCTCCATCCTGTCCGATCCTCCATCGTATCCAATCCCCTATCCTATCCTTCTCTACCCTATCCTATCCTCTATCCTATCCTATCCTCTATCCTATCCTATCCTCTATCCTATCTTATCCTCTATCCTATCCTATCCTCTATCCTATCCTCTCCTCAATCCTATCCTATCCTCTATCCTATCCTCTATCCTATCCTCTATCCTATCCTCTCCTCAATCCTATCCTATCCTCTATCCTATCCTATCCTCTATCCTATTCAATCTCATATCCTATCCTATCCTCTATCATATCCTATCCTCTATCGTATCCTATCTTCTATCGTATCCTATCCTCTATCCTATCCAATCCTCTATCCTATCCTCTATCCTATCCTATTCTCTATCCTATCCTATCCTCAATCCTATCCTATCCTATCCTCCATCCTATCCAATCCCCTATCCTATCCTCAATCCTATCCTCTCCTCAATCCTATCCTATCCTCTATCCTATCCTCTATCCTATCCTCTATCCTATCCTCTCCTCAATCCTATCCTATCCTCTATCCTATCCTATCCTCTATCCTATTTAATCTCATATCCTATCCTATCCTCTATCATATCCTATCCTCTATCGTATCCTATCTTCTATCGTATCCTATCCTCTATCCTATCCAATCCTCTATCCTATCCTCTATCCTATCCTATTCTCTATCCTATCCTATCCTCTATCCTATCCTATCCTCTATCCTATCCTCTCCTCAATCCTATCCTATCCTCTATCCTATCCTCTATCCTATCCTCTATCCTATCCTCTCCTCAATCCTATCCTATCCTCTATCCTATCCTATCCTCTATCCTATTCAATCTCATATCCTATCCTATCCTCTATCATATCCTATCCTCTATCGTATCCTATCTTCTATCGTATCCTATCCTCTATCCTATCCAATCCTCTATCCTATCCTCTATCCTATCCTATTCTCTATCCTATCCTATCCTCAATCCTATCCTATCCTATCCTCCATCCTATCCAATCCCCTATCCTATCCTCAATCCTATCCTATCCTCATTCCTATCCTATCCTCAATCCTATCGTATCCTCTATCCTATTGTATCCTCTAACCTATCCTATCCTCTATCCCATCCTATCCTCAATCCTATCCTATCCTATCCTCTATCCTATCCTATCATCTATCATATCCTATCCTCTATCCTATCCTATCGCCTATCCTATCCTATCCTCCATAATATCGTATCCTCTATCCTATCCTATCCTCTATCCTATCATATCCTCTATCCTATCCTATCCTGTATCCTATCCTATCCTCTATTCTATCCAATCCCCTATCCTATCCTCTATCCTATCCTATCCTCTATCCTATCCTATCCTCTATCATATCCTATCCTCTATCCTATCTTATCCTCTATCCTATTCTATCCTCTATCCAATCCAATCCTATATCCTATTCACTATCCACTCCTATCCTATCCTCTATCCTATCCTACCCTCTATCCTATCCTATCCTATATCATATCCTATCCTCTATCCTATCCTATCCCCTATCCTCTCCTCTATCCTATCCTATACTCTATCATATCCTAACCTCTATCCTATCTTATCCTCTATCCTATTCTATACTCTATCCTATCCTTTCCGCTACCCTATCCTATATCCTATCCTATCCTCTATCGTATCCTATCCTCTATCCTATCCACTCCTATATCGTATCCTCTAGCCTATCCTATCCTCTATCCTATCCTATCCTCTATCCTATCCTATCCTCTATCGTATCCTATCCTCTATCCTATCCTATCCTATCCTCTATCCTATCCTATCCTCTATCCTATCCAGTCCCCTATCCTATCCTCTATCATATCCTATCCTCTTTACTATAATATCAACTATCCTATCCTCTATCCTATCCTATCCTATCCTCTATCCTATCCTATCCTCAATCCTATCGTATCCTCTATCCTATTGTATCCTCTATCCTATCCTATCCTCTATCCTATCCTATCCTCTATGCTATCCTATCCCCAATTCGATCATATCCTCAAATCTATCCTATCCTCTATACTATCCTATCATTTATGCAATCCTATCCTATACTCTATACCATCCTATCATCTATGCTATCCTATCCTGAAACTTATCCTATCCTCTCTCCTATCGTATCCTCTATCCTATCCTATCCTCTATCCTATCCGATCCTCTATCCTATCCTCTTCTCAATCCTAACCAATTCTCCATCCTATTCTATCCTCTATCCTATCCTATCCTCAATCCAATCCTACACTCTATCCTATCCGATCCTCTATCGTATCCTATCCTCAATCCTATCCAATCCTCTATCCTATCCTCTATCCAATCCTATACTCTATCCTATCCTATCCTCTATCCTATCTTATCCTCTATCCTATCCTATCCTCAATCCTATCCTATCCTCAATCCTATCCTATCCTCTATCCTATCCTCTTCTCTATCCTATCCTATCCTCTATCCTATCCTATCCTCAATCCTATCCTATCCTCTATGCTATCCTATCCCCAATTCGATCATATCCTCAAATCTATCCTATCCTCTATCCTATCCTATCCTGAATCCTATCCTCTCCTCATTCCTATACTATTGTATCCTCTATCCTATCCTATCCTCTATCCTATCCTATCCTCAATCCTATCCTATCCTCTATCCTATCCTATCCTCTATCCTATCCTATACTCAATCCTATCCTATCCTATCCTCCATCCTGTCCGATCCTCCATCTTATCCAATCCCCTATCCTATCCTCTATCCTATCCTATCCTCTATCCTATCCTATCCTCTATCCTATCTTATCCTCTATCCTATCCTATCCTCTATCCTATCCTCAATCCTATCCTATCCTATCCTCTATCCTATCCTATCATCTATCATATCCTATCCTCTATCCTATCCTATCGTCTATCCTATCCTATCCTCCATAATATCGTATCCTCTATCCTATCCTATCCTCTATCCTATCATATCCTCTATCCTATCCTATCCTGTATCCTATCCTATCCTCTATTCTATCCAATCCCCTATCCTATCCTCTATCCTATCCTATCCTCTATCCTATCCTATCCTCTATCATATCCTATCCTCTATCCTATCTTATCCTCTATCCTATTCTATCCTCTATCCAATCCAATCCTATATCCTATTCACTATCCACTCCTATCCTATCCTCTATCCTATCCTACCCTCTATCCTATCATATCCTCTATCCTATCCTATCCTGTATCCTATTCTATCCTCTATCCTATCCAATCCTATATCCTATTCTCTATCCTATCCTATCCTATCCTCTATCCTATCCTACCCTCTATCCTATCCTATCCTATATCCTATCATATCCTCTATCCTATCCTATCCTGTATCCTATTCTATCCTCTATCCTATCCAATCCTATATCCTATTCTCTATCCTATCCTATCCTATCCTCTATCCTATCCTACCCTCTATCCTATCCTATCCTATATCCTATCCTATCCTCTATCCTATCCTATCCTCTATCCTATTCTATCCTCTATCCTATCCAATCCTATATCCTATTCTCTATCCTATCCTATCCTCTATCGTATCCTATCCTCTATGATATCCAATCCTCTATCCTATCCTCTATCCTATCCTATCCTCTATCCTATCCTATACTCAATCCTATCCTATCCTATCCTCCATCCTGTCCGATCCTCCATCCTATCCAATCCCCTATTATATCCTTCTCTACCCTATCCTATCCTCTATCCTATCCTATCCTCTATCCTATCCTCTCCTCAATCCTATCCTATCCTCTATCCTATCCTCTCCTCAATCCTATCCTATCCTCTATCCTATCCTATCCTCTATCCTATTCAATCTCATATCCTATCCTATCCTCTATCATATCCTATCCTCCATCGTATCCTATCTTCTATCGTATCCTATCCTCTATTCTATCCAATCCTGTATCCTATCCTCTATCCTATCCTATCCTCTATCCTATCCTATCCTATCCTCCATCCTATTCTATCCTCCATCCTATCCAATCCCCTATCCTATCCTGAATCCTATCCTCTCCTCATTCCTATACTATTGTATCCTCTATCCTATCCTATCCTCTATCCTATCCTATCCTCAATCCTATCCTATCCTCTATCCTATCCTATCCTCTATCCTATCCTATACTCAATCCTATCCTATCCTATCCTCCATCCTGTCCGATCCTCCATCTTATCCAATCCCTTATCCTATCCTTCTCTACCCTATCCTATCCTCTATCCTATCCTATCCTCTATCCTATCTTATCCTCTATCCTATCCTATACTCTATCCTATTCAATATCATATCCTATCCTATCCTCTATCCTATCCTATCCTCTATCCTATCCAGTCCCCTATCCTATCCTCTATCATATCCTATCCTATCCTCTATCCTATCCTATCCTCTGTCCCATCCTATACTCTATCCTATCCTATCCTCTATCCTATCATATCCTCTATCCTATCCTATCCTGTATCCTATCCTATCCTTTATTCTATCCAATCCCCTATCCTATCCTATCCTCTATCCTATCCTATCCTGTATCCTATTCTATCCTCTATCCTATCCAATCCTATATCCTATTCTCTATCCTATCCTATCCTATCCTCTATCCTATCCTACCCTCTATCCTATCCTATCCTATATCCTATCATATCCTCTATCCTATCCTATCCTGTATCCTATTCTATCCTCTATCCTATCCAATCCTATATCCTATTCTCTATCCTATCCTATCCTATCCTCTATCCTATCCTACCCTCTATCCTATCCTATCCTATATCCTATCCTATCCTCTATCCTATCCTATCCTCTATCCTATTCTATCCTCTATCCTATCCAATCCTATATCCTATTCTCTATCCTATCCTATCCTCTATCGTATCCTATCCTCTATCCTATCCAATCCTCTATCCTATCCTCTATCCTATCCTATCCTCTATCCTATCCTATACTCAATCCTATCCTATCCTATCCTCCATCCTGTCCGATCCTCCATCCTATCCAATCCCCTATTATATCCTTCTCTACCCTATCCTATCCTCTATCCTATCCTATCCTCTATCCTATCCTCTCCTCAATCCTATCCTATCCTCTATCCTATCCTCTCCTCAATCCTATCCTATCCTCTATCCTATCCTATCCTCTATCCTATTCAATCTCATATCCTATCCTATCCTCTATCATATCCTATCCTCTATCGTATCCTATCTTCTATCGTATCCTATCCTCTATTCTATCCAATCCTGTATCCTATCCTCTATCCTATCCTATCCTCTATCCTATCCTATCATCTATCCTATCCTATCCTATCCTCCATCCTATCCTATCCTCCATCCTATCCAATCCCCTATCCTATCCTGAATCCTATCCTCTCCTCATTCCTATACTATTGTATCCTCTATCCTATCCTATCCTCTATCCTATCCTATCCTCTATCCTATCCTATACTCAATCCTATCCTATCCTATCCTCCATCCTGTCCGATCCTCCATCTTATCCAATCCCTTATCCTATCCTTCTCTACCCTATCCTATCCTCTATCCTATCCTATCCTCTATCCTATCCTATCCTCTATCCTATCTTATCCTCTATCCTATCCTATCCTCTATCCTATCTTATCCTCTATCCTATCCTATACTCTATCCTATTCAATCTCATATCCTATCCTATCCTCTATCATATCCTATCCTCTATCGTATCCTATCTTCTATCCTATACTATCCTCTATCCTATCCTATCCTCTATCCTATAATATATTCTATCCCATCCTAATATCTATCCTATCAATCCCCTATCCTATCCTCTATCCTATCCTATCCTCTATCCTATCCAATTCTCTATCCTATCCTATCCTCTATCCAATCCTATCCTTAATCCTATCCTATCCTCAATCCTAACCTATCCTCTATCCTATCCTATCCTCTATCCTATCCTATCCTCTATCCTATCCTATCCTCTATCGTATCCTATCCTCTATCGTATCCAATCCTCTATCCTATCCTCTATCCTATCCTATCCTCTATCCTATCCTATCATCTATCCTATCCTATTCTCTATCCTATCCTATCCTCTATCCTATCCTATCCACTATCGTATGCTCTATCCTATCCTATCCTCTATCCTATCCCATCCACTATCGTATGCTCTATCCTATCCTATCCTCTATCCTATCCAATCCCCTATCCTATCCTCTACTCTATCCTATCCTCAACCCTATAATACCATGTATCCTATCCTATTCTCTATCCTATCCTATCCTATCGTGTATCGTATGCTCTATCCTATCCTATCCACTATCCTATCCTATCCTCTGTCCAATCCTATCGTCTATCCTACCCTATCCTCTATCCTATCCTATCCTCTATCCTATCCTATCCTCTATCCTATAATATCCTCTATCCCATCCTAATCTCTATCCTATCAATCCCCTATCCTATCCTCTATCCTATCCTATCCTCTATCCTATCCAATTCTCTATCCTATCCTATCCTCTATCCAATCCTATCCTCAATTCAATCCTATCCTCTATCCTATAATATCCTCTATCGTATCCTATCCTATCCTCTACCCTATCCTATCTTCTATCCTATCCTATCCTATATCCTATCCTATCCTCTATCCTATCCTATCCTCTATCCTATTCTATCCTCTATCCTATCCAATCCTATATCCTATTCTCTATCCTATCCTATCCTCTATCGTATCCTATCCTCTATCCTATCCAATCCTCTATCCTATCCTCTATCCTATCCTATCCTATCCTCCATCCTATCCTATCCTCCATCCTATCCAATCCCCTATCCTATCCTGAATCCTATCTTCTCCTCATTCCTATACTATTGTATCCTCTATCCTATCCTATCCTCTATCCTATCCTATCCTCAATCCTATCCTATCCTCTATCGTATTCTATCCTCTATCCTATCCTATACTCAATCCTATCCTATCCTATCCTCCATCCTGTCTGATCCTCCATCTTATCCAATCCCTTATCCTATCCTTCTCTACCCTATCCTATCCTCTATCCTATCCTATCCTCTATCCTATCCTATCCTCTATCCTATCTTATCCTCTATCCTATCCTATCCTCTATCCTATCTTATCCTCTATCCTATCCTATAGTCTATCCTATTCAATCTCATATCCTATCCTATCCTCTATCATATCCTATCCTCTATCGTATCCTATCCTCAATCCTATCCTATCCTCAATCCTATCCTATCCTATCCTCTATCCTATCCTATCATCTATCATATCCTATCCTCTATCCTATCCTATCGTCTATCCTATACTATCCTCTATCCTATCCAATTCTCTATCCTATCCTATCCTCTATCCAATCCTATCCTTAATCCTATCCTATCCTCAATCCTAAACTATCCTCTATCCTATCCTATCCTCTATCCTATCCTATCCTCTATCCTATCCTATCCTCTATCGTATCCTATCCTCTATCGTATCCAATCCTCTATCCTATCCTCTATCCTATCCTATCCTCTATCCTATCCTATCATCTATCCTATCCTATTCTCTATCCTATCCTATCCTCTATCCTATCCTATCCACTATCGTATGCTCTATCCTATCCTATCCTCTATCCTATCCCATCCACTATCGTATGCTCTATCCTATCCTATCCTCTATCCTATCCAATCCCCTATCCTATCCTCTACTCTATCCTATCCTCAACCCTATAATACCATGTATCCTATCCTATTCTCTATCCTATCCTATCCTATCGTGTATCGTATGCTCTATCCTATTCTATCCTCTATCCTATCCTATCCTCAATCCAATCCTATCCTCTATCCTATAATATCCTCTATCCTATCCTATCCGATCCTCTATCCTATCCTCTATCCTATCCTCTATCCTATCCTATCCTCTATACTCTCCTCTCCTCAATCCTATCCTATCCTCAATCCTATCCTATCCTCTATCCTATCTTATCCTCTATCCTATCCAATCCCCTATCCTATCCTCTACCCTATAATACCATGTATCCTATCCTATTCTCTATCCTATCCTATCCTATCCTCTATCGTATGCTCTATCCTATCCTATCCACTATCCAATCCTATACTCTATCATATCCTATCCCCTATCCTATCCTTAATCCTATCCTATCCTCAATCCTAACCTATCCTCTATCCTATCCTATTCTCTATCCTATCCTATCCTCTATCCTATCCTATCCTCTATCCTATCCTATCCTCTATCCTATCTTATCCTCTATCTTATCATATCCACTATCCTATCCTATAAACTATCCTATTCTATCCTCTATCCTATCCTATCATCAATCCAATGCTATCCTCTATCCTATCCTATCCTCTATCGTATCCTATCCTCTATCGTATCCAATCCTCTATCCTATCCTCTATCCTATCCTATCCTCTATCCTATCCTATCCTCTATCCTATCCTATCCTCTATCCTATCCTATTCTCTATCCTACCCTATCCTCTATCCTATAATATCCTCTATCCCATCCTAATCTCTATCCTATCAATCCCCTATCCTATCCTCTATCCTATCCTATTCTCTATCCTATCCTATCCTATGCTCTATCCTATCCTCTCCTCAATCCTATCCTATCCTCTATCCTATCCTCTCCTCAATCCTATCCTATCCTCTATCCTATCCTATCCTCTATCCTATTCAATCTCATATCCTATCCTATCCTCTATCATATCCTATCCTCTATCGTATCCTATCTTCTATCGTATCCTATCCTCTATTCTATCCAATCCTGTATCCTATCCTCTATCCTATCCTATCCTCTATCCTATCCTATCCTCTATCCTATCCTATCCTCTATCCTATCCTCTATCCTATCCTATCCTATCCTCCATCCTATCCTATCCTCCATCCTATCCAATCCCCTATCCTATCCTGAATCCTATCTTCTCCTCATTCCTATACTATTGTATCCTCTATCCTATCCTATCCTCTATCCTATCCTATCCTCAATCCTATCCTATCCTCTATCCTATTCTATCCTCTATCCTATCCTATACTCAATCCTATCCTATCCTATCCTCCATCCTGTCTGATCCTCCATCTTATCCAATCCCTTATCCTATCCTTCTCTACCCTATCCTATCCTCTATCCTATCCTATCCTCTATCCTATCCTATCCTCTATCCTATCTTATCCTCTATCCTATCCTATCCTCTATCCTATCTTATCCTCTATCCTATCCTATACTCTATCCTATTCAATCTCATATCCTATCCTATCCTCTATCATATCCTATCCTCTATCGTATCCTATCTTCTATCGTATCCTATCCTCTATCCTATCCAATCCTCTATCCTATCCTCTATCCTATCCTATTCTCTATCCTATCCTATCCTCAATCCTATCCTATCCTATCCTCCATCCTATCCTATCCTCCATCCTATCCAATCCCCTATCCTATCCTCAATCCTATCCTATCCTCATTCCTATCCTATCCTCAATCCTATCGTATCCTCTATCCTATTGTATCCTCTATCCTATCCTATCCTCTATCCTATCCTATCCTCAATCCTATCCTATCCTCAATCCTATCCTATCCTATCCTCTATCCTATCCTATCATCTATCATATCCTATCCTCTATCCTATCCTATCGTCTATCCTATACTATCCTCTATCCTATCCTATCCTCTATCCTATAATATATTCTATCCCATCCTAATATCTATCCTATCAATCCCCTATCCTATCCTCTATCCTATCCTATCCTCTATCCTATCCATTTCTCTATCCTATCCTATCCTCTATCCAATCCTATCCTTAATCCTATCCTATCCTCAATCCTAACCTATCCTCTATCCTATCCTATCCTCTATCCTATCCTATCCTCTATCCTATCCTATCCTCTATCGTATCCTATCCTCTATCGTATCCAATCCTCTATCCTATCCTCTATCCTATCCTATCCTCTATCCTATCCTATCATCTATCCTATCCTATTCTCTATCCTATCCTATCCTCTATCCTATCCTATCCACTATCGTATGCTCTATCCTATCCTATCCTCTATCCTATCCCATCCACTATCGTATGCTCTATCCTATCCTATCCTCTATCCTATCCAATCCCCTATCCTATCCTCTACTCTATCCTATCCTCAACCCTATAATACCATGTATCCTATCCTATTCTCTATCCTATCCTATCCTATCGTGTATCGTATGCTCTATCCTATTCTATCCTCTATCCTATCCTATCCTCAATCCAATCCTATCCTCTATCCTATAATATCCTCTATCCTATCCTATCCGATCCTCTATCCTATCCTCTATCCTATCCTCTATCCTATCCTCTATCCTATCCTATCCTCTATACTCTCCTCTCCTCAATCCTATCCTATCCTCAATCCTATCCTATCCTCTATCCTATCTTATCCTCTATCCTATCCAATCCCCTATCCTATCCTCTACCCTATAATACCATGTATCCTATCCTATTCTCTATCCTATCCTATCCTATCCTCTATCGTATGCTCTATCCTATCCTATCCACTATCCAATCCTATACTCTATCATATCCTATCCCCTATCCTATCCTTAATCCTATCCTATCCTCAATCCTAACCTATCCTCTATCCTATCCTATTCTCTATCCTATCCTATCCTCTATCCTATCCTATCCTCTATCCTATCCTATCCTCTATCCTATCTTATCCTCTATCTTATCATATCCACTATCCTATCCTATACACTATCCTATTCTATCCTCTATCCTATCCTATCATCAATCCAATGCTATCCTCTATCCTATCCTATCCTCTATCGTATCCTATCCTCTATCGTATCCAATCCTCTATCCTATCCTCTATCCTATCCTATCCTCTATCCTATCCTATCCTCTATCCTATCCTATCCTCTATCCTATCCTATTCTCTATCCTACCCTATCCTCTATCCTATAATATCCTCTATCCCATCCTAATCTCTATCCTATCAATCCCCTATCCTATCCTCTATCCTATCCTATTCTCTATCCTATCCTATCCTATGCTCTATCCTATCATATTCTCTATCCTACCCTATGCTCTATCCTATAATATCCTCAATCCCATCCTAATCTCTATCCTATCAATCCCCTATCCTATCCTCTATCCTATCCTATCCTCAATCCTATCCTATCCCCATTCCTATCCTATCCTATCCTCTATCCTATCCTATCCTCTATCCTATCCTCTATCCTATCCTCTATCCTATCCTCTATCCTATCCTCTATCCTATCCTCTATCCTATCCTATCCTCTATTCTATCCTCTCCTCAATCCTATCCTATCCTATATCCTATTCTATCCTCTATCCTATCCTATCCTCAATCCAACCCTATACTCTATCCTATCCTATCCTCTATCGTATCCTATAATCTATCCTATCCAATCCTCTATCCTATAATATATTCTATCCCATCCTAATCTCTATCCTATAAATCCCCTATCCTATCCTCTATCCTACCCTATCCTCTATCCTATCCAATTCTCTATCCTATCCTATCCTCAATCCAATCCTATCCTCAATTCAATCCTATCCTCTATCCTATAATATCCTCTATCCTATCCTATCCTATCCTCTATCCTATCCTCTCCTCAATCCTATCCTATCCTCATTCCTATCCTATCCTCAATCCTATCGTATCCTCTATCCTATAGTATCCTCTATCCTATCCTATCCTCTATCCTATCTTATCCTCAATCCTATCCTATCCTCAATCCTATCCTATCCTATCCTCTATCCTATCCTATCCTCTATACTCTCCTCTCCTCAATCCTATCCTATCCTCAATCCTATCCTATCCTCTATCCTATCTTATCCTCTATCCTATCCAATCCCCTATCCTATCCTCTACCCTATAATACCATGTATCCTATCCTATTCTCTATCCTATCCTATCCTATCCTCTATCGTATGCTCTATACTATCCTATCCACTATCCAATCCTATACTCTATCATATCCTATCCCCTATCCTATCCTTAATCCTATCCTATCCTCAATCCTAACCTATCCTCTATCCTATCCTATTCTCTATCCTATCCTATCCTCTATCCTATCCTATCCTCTATCCTATCCTATCCTCTATCCTATCCTATACTCTATCCTATTCTATCCTCTATCTTATCATATCCACTATCCTATCCTATACTCTATCCTATTCTATCCTCTATCCTATCCTATCATCAATCCAATGCTATCCTCTATCCTATCCTATCCTCTATCGTATCCTATCCTCTTTCGTATCCAATCCTCTATCCTATCCTCTATCCTATCCTATCCTCTATCCTATCCTATCATCTATCCTATCCTATTCTCTATCCTATCCTATCCTCTATCCTATTCTATCCACTATCGTATGCTCTATCCTATCCAATCCCCTATCCTATCCTCTACCCTATCCTATCCTCAACCCTATAATACCATGTATCCTATCCTATTCTCTATCCTATCCTATCCTATCCTCTATCGTATGCTCTATCCTATCCTATCCACTATCCTATCCTATCCTCTATCCTATCCTATCGTCTATCCTATCCTATCCTCTATCCTATCCTATCCTCTATCCCATCCTAATCTCTATCCTATCAATCCGCTATCCTATCCTCTATCCTATCCTATCCTCTATCCTATCCTATTCTCTATCCTACCCTATCCTCTATCCTATAATATCCTCTATCCCATCCTAATCTCTATCCTATCAATCCCCTATCCTATCCTCTATCCTATCTTATCCTCTATCCTATCCTGTCCTCTATTCTATCCTATCCTCTATCCTATCCTATCCACTATCGTATGCTCTATCCTATCCAATCCCCTATCCTATCCTCTACCCTATCCTATCCTCAACCCTATAATACCATGTATCCTATCCTATTCTCTATCCTATCCTATCCTATCCTCCATCGTATGCTCTATCCTATCCTATCCACTATCCTATCCTATCCTCTATCCTATCCTATCGTCTATCCTATCCTATCCTCTATCCTATCCTATCCTCTATCCTATCCTATCCTCTATCCTATAATATCCTCTATCCCATCCTAATCTCTATCCTATCAATCCCCTATCCTATCGTCTATCCTATCCTATCCTCTATCCTATCCAATTCTCTATCCTATCCTATCCTCTATCATATCCTATCCTCTATCCTATCCTATCCTCTATCCTATCCTATCCTCTATCCTATCCTCTCCTCAATCCTATCCTATCCTCAATCCTAACCTAACCTCTATCCTATCCTATTCTCTATCCTATCCTATCCTCTATCCTATCCTATCCTCTATCCTATCCTATCCTCTATCCTATCCTATCCTCTATCCTATCCTCTCCTCAATCCTATCCTATCCTCTATCCTATCCTATCCTCTATCCTATTCAATCTCATATCCTATCCTATCCTCTATCATATCCTATCCTCTATCGTATCATATCTTCTATCGTATCATATCTTCTATCGTATCCTATCCTCTATCCTATCCAATCCTCTATCCTATCCTCTATCCTATCCTGTCCTCTATCCTATCCTATCCTCAATCCTATCCCATCCTATCCTCCATCCTATCCTATCCTCCATCCTATCCAATCCCCTATCCTATCCTCAATCCTATCCTATCCTATCCTCAATCCTATCGTATCCTCTATCCTATAGTATCCTCTATCCTATCCTATCCTCTATCCTATCCTATCCTCAATCCTATCCTATCCTCAATCCTATCCTATCCTATCCTCTATCCTATCCTATCATCTATCATATCCTATCCTCTATCCTATCCTATCGTCTATCCTATCCTATCCTCTATCCTATCCTATCCTCTATCCTATCCTCTCCTCAATCCTATCCTATCCTCTATCCTATCCTCTATCCTATCCTCTCCTCAATCCTATCCTATCCTCTATCCTATCCTATCCCCTATCCTATTCAATCTCATATCCTATCCTATCCTCTATCATATCCTATCCTCTATCGTATCCTATCTTCTATCGTATCCTATCCTCTATCCTATCCTATCCTCTATCCAATCCTATCCCCAATCCTATAAAATACTCTATCCTATCCTATCCTCTATCATATAATACCCTCTATCGTATCCTATATACTACACTATCTTATCCTTTATCCTATAATATCCTCTATCCTATCCTATCCTCTATCCTATTCTATCCTCTATCCTATCCTATCCTCTATCCTATCCTATCCTCTATCCTATCCTATACTCAATCCTATCCTATCCTATCCTCCATCCTGGCCGATCCTCCATCTTATCCAATCCCCTATCCTATCCTTCTCTACCCTATCCTATCCTCTATCCTATCCTATCCTCTATCCTATCCTATCCTCAATCCTATCCTATCCTCTATCCTATCCTATCCTCTATCCTATCCTATACTCAATCCTATCCTATCCTATCCTCCATCCTGTCCGATCCTCCATCGTATCCAATCCCCTATCCTATCCTTCTCTACCCTATCCTATCCTCTATCCTATCCTATCCTCTATCCTATCCTATCCTCTATCCTATCTTATCCTCTGTCCTATCCTATCCTCTATCCTATCCTCTCCTCAATCCTATCCTATCCTCTATCCTATCCTCTATCCTATCCTCTATCCTATCCTCTCCTCAATCCTATCCTATCCTCTATCCTATCCTATCCTCTATCCTATTCAATCTCATATCCTATCCTATCCTCTATCATATCCTATCCTCTATCGTATCCTATCTTCTATCGTATCCTATCCTCTATCCTATCCAATCCTCTATCCTATCCTCTATCCTATCCTATTCTCTATCCTATCCTATCCTCAATCCTATCCTATCCTATCCTCCATCCTATCCAATCCCCTATCCTATCCTCAATCCTATCCTCTCCTCAATCCTATCCTATCCTCTATCCTATCCTCTATCCTATCCTCCATCCTATCCTCTCCTCAATCCTATCCTATCCTCTATCCTATCCTATCCTCTATCCTATTTAATCTCATATCCTATCCTATCCTCTATCATATCCTATCCTCTATCGTATCCTATCTTCTATCGTATCCTATCCTCTATCCTATCCAATCCTCTATCCTATCCTCTATCCTATCCTATTCTCTATCCTATCCTATCCTCTATCCTATCCTATCCTCTATCCTATCCTCTCCTCAATCCTATCCTATCCTCTATCCTATCCTCTATCCTATCCTCTATCCTATCCTCTCCTCAATCCTATCCTATCCTCTATCCTATCCTATCCTCTATCCTATTCAATCTCATATCCTATCCTATCCTCTATCATATCCTATCCTCTATCGTATCCTATCTTCTATCGTATCCTATCCTCTATCCTATCCAATCCTCTATCCTATCCTCTATCCTATCCTATTCTCTATCCTATCCTATCCTCAATCCTATCCTATCCTATCCTCCATCCTATCCAATCCCCTATCCTATCCTCAATCCTATCCTATCCTCATTCCTATCCTATCCTCAATCCTATCGTATCCTCTATCCTATTGTATCCTCTAACCTATCCTATCCTCTATCCCATCCTAT